>NC_136623.1:19169389-19354389 GCF_933228915.1 Telmatherina bonti
CACAGAGGATTTGTTATTATTATTATTATTATTATTATTATTATTATTATTATTATTATTATTATTATTATTATTATTATTATTATTATTAATAATAATAATAATAATAATAGTAATAATAATAATAATAATAATACTTTACTTTCAAGATAAGATCATATCCAAACAAAACTATCTTAAACAATAATAATGATAGCTAGTATCGGCAATAACAAATCCTCTGTGGATGGTTAGCTTGCAGATGGCTCTGTTTGTGGGGAAATGACCTGTTTCTGTGGTAGAGTTCATGTAAGGGTCTTACAATTAGCATTTCTCATAGCAATAATAATTGTCTAAAATATACAATGTAGCAAGAAAAGTAATGGCAAAGACATCACAAGTCATTCTTTTATTGTAGCTGCAAGAAGCCAAATGAAAGAAAACTGGTAGAGGTGGAAAAAAAACATTTATTAAAGATTTCTTTTCTTATTCAGTTTTTGTGATTTCATTCTTTGTTTTTGTTTGCTTGTTTGTTTGTTTTACAAACCATCCCATGGTACTGAAGTATAGAGCTGTCACCCAAGTTTTAATAAAATTTGGACCTTATAAGATTATAACCTGATAGTTTATTGTAAAAATGTGAAAGTATCATGTTATGATGTCAGTTTATTGTTAAAATGTACCATGTTGTAACATTATAAGTTTTATTGTAAGAATATGAAACACAGAGTATTGTATGTGGATGTTGTTGCAACCTAGAAATATTGGAGCAAAATACATTTTACTATTTTCTTTGGCACAAATTTTTTTATAAGCAAGTGAACCATAAAGCAGTATTTGCTCTATATGACAATAGTTTTCATTTCATTTTCATTGCTCTTATTATTTGTCTTCTTGCTTTTAATATTATGTTTATTATCTGCTAAGACATTTGGATTGGGAACTTTATTTACTACATTGTTGCTGTCTGCTAGTAATAACAATGATAATAATTAATATGTATCAAATAAAATATTAAAGGACAATACTCTGAAATGCCTTCCAAATCAAACAAATTTGAAAAAAAAAAGGGTGAAAAAGGAAATTCAAACATACAAACAAACAACAGCAACAAAATAAGCTAAAACTTGCAGTGCCCCCCCCCCCCCCCCCACCACCACCAGATTAATCATTTAGGATTTGTCAGAATTTGGATGCTTCAGAGCTATGGGTTTCTATTTTGCAAACTGTCAAACGCTGTTATGATTATGCTGAAAATACTGTACGTGATGGACTTTTGCTAAGAGGGTTCATATGTTGTGCTGCCTATTTAAAACCCCTGATGCTGTCAGAGCAAAGCTCTGAATTAAGTGATCCACCAACTGTGTGTGGCCTGGTGCTGCATCTGAGCTGGCCTGGCCTCCTGCCTTCACTTTGTGACCTGTTGGACTGCACAGCACAGTTAATTACCTCAGCCCCCCCCCCCCCCCCCCCCCCCCCCCCCCCCCCACAACTCCACTCTATCAGAGGGTTCAAGGTTGAATTATCACCTCTAATGCACCTACACCATTGTGTCCAAACTAAGGAAAAATTCCTGAGCTCTTATTTTGGAATAATAGAGACAACTTTATAAGTTGAAGCCCAACTTCACTGTAGATATAAAACATGCAATAATGGTTGCTGATTCCCAGAGATAAACAGAACACACTCTTCCGGGAAAACTAAAGATGGGTGGTCCCGTCTGCTACTGTGGTATTGTCTTTCACCTTGACCCTAAACCAAACCACTCTCTTAACTCATCCTGGCCACTTGTTTCTTCATCTGAAGCAGAACGTGCCTTTCAGGGAAATGCCATATGGCTTTTCCATTGTTGGCTGAGAGCAAGTCATATGGTTTTATGGAGGGAATAGTGTGGACACTGACAAAGCTGTTGGAAATAAAATATTACCATGGTGATGAAAGGATTTTGCTCTGGTGAAGCATATGCTGGCTGCTCTTTCATCTTTCTGTTTCATCTCTCTGTTTCATAGGATTGGACAGAAAACAGACTGGTTCTCCTGGTCCTTACCTCCGCCTCATCCCATCTTATTATTACCTTACTTCATCCATCCCCTACATCACTGCAGATCTATTCATAGCTCTTTTTGTCTAATTTCGGCGTCCAGCCCACTTATTTTTACTGAATCCTTTGACTCATTCACTCATCCGACACAGCACAGCTGTGTCTCTCAGTTTTTTAAATATTGGCATAATTTCCCATCCTGCAACCTCTTTTCTTTTTGCATCATCTTTCCATCTTGTGCCATTAATCTTTGCCCTGAGTGTCCTGTCCTATTGCTTGGGCGTCCTGGCTTCTTGGCAGAATGTGGTCCAACTTTTTTGTGCAGCAGGAAGAGGATGGCCGTGTGGGGATGGCAGGGGCTGGGCAGAGTGGGGGTTTAGGTGGAATGAAAGGTTTTAGAGGACAAAGACGGACCAACAAGATGAGTGACAGCCAGGAGGGAAAGATCAAGCTGGCTTTCTTCATATCTATTGTTGGGGTGACGCTAACGATGTTGGGCATGGGGACAGAGTTTTGGGTGGAGCTGGCCCAACCGAAGAATTTCAGTGGCAATCAGACCTGCCAGATGGCCCATTATGGCCTATGGAAGGGCTGCATCCGCACTCTGTGGGTGGCTGACATAGACCCAGAGAGGACAAGCTGTGGCCCCGCTGAACTACCTGGAGGTGAGATCACTGGCTGTTGTGTGTCAGTGTGAATTTGTGTTCATCTGTCTTCGCTGTCTGGAAGGTGAGCAGCAGGGAATACGTGCGTCTTTTTCCTCTGACTGGCTTGTGTCTGCATTGTGTGGCCATGCAAGGCTGCCTTTAGGCTGCCTTCATGACATGCACATCAGTGTGTTAAATAGAGAGAGGTCAAAATATACTTTTGAGAGGTCTCAAGTTGCTGCCATCATTAAAGAAACATGTACAGTAAATGGGGAGGGGGTTATCAGCTACTGTGATGAATATTCTCTGGGAATATCCTTACATCTGTATCTCCCTATATGTGAACTTACAAGAGGTTGCGTTATCTTTAGTGTAGATAAAAATAATTTTCCTTCCTGCATTGTCTCTAAAATTCCGAGCAACATATTTGATCTAGATTTTTTGTTTTGTCTTTCTTCCCTTGTGAATCTGTGCACATCGCTATAAACTTGCGAAGGAACAAAGAGAGGATAGTTGCGTATGTGAAGCTGACTTCAAACATATGTATCTGGGTCATCCTATAGATAATGTGCAGATTGGCTCATTAATGAAATACGATGCTTGGAAATGCATCTAGTCGTAGTTTATCTGGTGCAGCTTTTTCAGTTGAGATCCTATTGTAAGAACACAATGAAAGTGCAGGAACCATACAGACTATATTAATGATACACTCTTATGATTAGGCATTGTTAACATCAAAGTTATGTTTTTACTGGTTCCCTAATTATCTTTTGGGAGAAAGGGGCAGACCACAGGTTTAATGTGGCGACAGGAAACAATGTTTAGAGCAGTGATAGCTCCTTTATAAAAGCTCTTTATTCAACTTGACCGGGACTGGGTTCTTGAGAGCGTTGATTATCTCCCCAGTGACCTATTTCTGTCTGAAAAGGAAGTCCACAGATAGAGAGAGACAGGTATTGGGAGAAAGAATCACTGAGAAAATTTGCTGAGAGGAAAGCCTCCTCATACTGTAGGGATACATTTGCCTTCTCATACATACATCTATTTCTCATAGACTACTTTGAATGATGTGTCATGACTTTATTTTACTTTCTAGTTAATCTTTCCAGATTTGCATCTCTGGTTTCCAGAGAAGCCAGTATGTTTCTGACAATCTGCCTCACACGTTTAATCACAGTTGGCCCACACCGCCTGTCACAGATGGCTGTGAGCCCACCGTGTTTGCAGAAAAACAACTGTTTTTTCCATCCCTGCTACTCCCTTTCACGTCCCTGTTCACAGCGCCTCTGGCTCCCATCCCAGGCAAAGTGCGGCCTGCTGATGCTGTGTCTGTCATCTCCAGGCCAGTGATCCATCTTAGCTGCCTCTGGAGAGGAACGTGACGGCTCAATAATTATAGTCTCAGCAGGGGAGCGAGAGGAAAATCAGTTACTCTGATAGCACAAGGTGCTACAAAATCAGCAGGCTGGTAAATGGCGGATCTGCTTCATTAGAGACGGTTTGGGGACGTGCTCAAGCATACCTGTGTGAGGGGTAAAAGTGTGCGAACGTGTGTGTGTGTGTGGATATGCATGTGGTCATTTTGGACCACATCAGTTTCAGTTGGTGAATATCATCACTATGCGCTTGTGAAGCCAAGTGGAATCTGACTACTTCACAGTTTTTGTCTAAATATAGAGAGGGGGAAACGAGGAAGAAGGACAGACAGACTAAGGGAGAGTGTATGTCTAATGCAGTATTAACCAAGCCCTCTGTGTTCCCTCCCCCTGCTGACATCTCCCGCTCCCCTCACCTCCTTTTCCATCTGTGGCTCCCCTCTCTCTTTTTCTTTGCTCACCACCCCTCCATCTGCCTGCGAACCACTCCTCCTTTTCCCCATTATCGCATCCTTTGAGCCATCCTGTGTCCCCCTCTTTTTGCTCACCCCTTGCCACATAATTATAAAGCATCTTTATTATAATACCCCTGTCCTTTCTCTCCTTCCCCCCTCTGCCATCTACTCTTGGCATTTTTCTGTCTCTCACCATCTCTGGCAGCACCATATGTGCAGTGCAGGAAAATGTGTGTACGTGTGTGTTTCTAGAGAGGTGTGTGTCTTCGGGTACTCAAGTTAATGCTTAACTCTTTGATGTAAATAGGAATGATGCCTAGAAGGACAGAGAGCATGGATGCATAGCAGGCACATCAGAGAAGACCAGCAGTCATCCATATAGGAGTGTGGGCACGAGTGTCTAACTTTGTCTTATTTTTTCTTTGTATCCACAGAATCCAACTGCACCTACTTCAAATTCTTCACCTCTGGGGAAAATGCAGTCATATTCAAGAAGACGACAAACAGGAGTGAGACCACATACTTACCCCTGCACTTTTTGCTTTACATGCAGACAGCATGCACACAGTTATATCAGCAGCAGCTAATGTCTAGAAGGATTCTCACTGGGGTGCTCACAGGACCATGATGGTGGTTTTTGTACATTTTAGCTAATTAACTTCCATGCCACCCATTTCCAATCCAAACCATAAGCCATTTGACTGATTAACGTGTTTGCTGCAGTTGCCCAGGGAGCCGCTTGTTTCACTGCACTTTTCAGATAAACTGGCAAAAGCTTGATTACTTATGTCCCCTGAAGTAAGTGATATTTATCTTTCTGTTAACATTTTTCCCACACACGCTTTTGAAAGTAGCAACATGAGGTACTGATTCAAGAGAACAAAGCACAACATGAACAAACAGTGTCATGCTATAATTAATTCAAACCAATATCTGGTCTTGATAGGTGCATTTTTATTTATACAGGTGTAGATTAACAGCAGTAACTGACTGGAAAACAGTCTGAAGTTACACTATTAGTATGCTTATGTGTTTGTTTTTTACAATGCTGACAGGCTGATGCTAAGCTAAAGTGGTGAAACATATTTTACATGAATGATGATCTGGTTCGCAATAGTTTACTAGGCCGGGTTTTATACAATCGTCACATTTTTGACATACCTAATGTGAAGTCATTTGGAAGAAGAAAATAAAGAGATTTTTATCAAAGTGATTTAAAAATCTGCATGAACAATTTGTCTTTTCTAATATTTTGATTGTCAGTATGATCAATAATATGTAAATCTTCCAGAGTTTCAAACAAAAATGTTTCCATCTCAGCTCAGTTCTGTTTTTACTGCCGCCATTTTTCAAGTCTTTCCTGAAACTCATCATGTCACCAAATCTTCACATGGTTCAGGCATGCGCAGAGAGAACATCCACCGCTGAAGCAATCCAAATGAGTGCATTCATGGTTTCTGTTTTCTGTTTATTAGATCATTAAAAGGTTTAAACTATACGCCTTGATTGAAAACAGTTTCTGATTTAAGCTAATTGGACAAGCTGACATGTTAACATGACACTTTAATTCCAACGGGACATTTGATTGGATCAAATGCAGCTGCTCGTGGTTGTGGCACACGCCAATTCTGTTTTGGATTTATGGGAGTTTTAAAGGTTCTGTAAGGAGATGGTGGTGAAGAAGAAGCACATTCATCTCGTTACTGTCAGGTTGAAGTTTCCTGGTATTTTGGAAATGATGATGCAGACTAAGTTTGCCACGTCAGAGCTTTACATCCAGATCTGGCAAAGAGCATAGAATAATGTTGACAGCACCCATTTGGGTTATGAATGCCAGTGAAATGTTTTAAACAGAGTGGATATTAGCAGTGGCATAATTGGTATTTAAACGTAAGCAAAAATTCTGTGTAATTAGTCAGAAGTCAGAATAAGATTGTCTGACTCTCGAAACCAACCAGTTTCTGTTCAGCACTTCAGAAAAGCTTTGAAATCTTTCTGTAGGTTTCTTGCTGCCAGTTTCCCCTACATCCTCCTTCCTCTTCATTCTATGCTCTCTTTTGCAGATCTGAATCTAGGAGCAGCTGTCTTGGCTCTTCTAAGTTTGACGATGATGGTGATGGGCTCCATCTGTATTGCAATGTCCCTCAGCAAAGGAGTGGCCTTCTTTCTCAAACCAGCCTCCTTCTGTTTCATTTTGTCAGGTCCGATCTAACTTTTCTCTCTACCATCGCACAAGTTTACCAAATATTTCTAACTTTGGCATACATTTTTACAGGACCAAGATTAAAACTTTCAACATCCTCTAATGTTATGGCTTTATTTATTTGTGCAGGTGTACTGGTCCTTCTGTCCATTCTGATTTTCCACCAGTCTGTATTGGCCTTGCTGTCCAGTGACCACTCTGTACCTCTACACCATGAGCTGTCCTGGTCTGTGGCCTGCGTGGGCTCAGCGGGAGCCATTCTCATTTTTGGCGGCTTCCTCTTCATCATCCTCTCACTTCCTTTTAGTCCTTGGCAGAAATGCTTGCCACACAAGAATAGCACCACCTAGCCCCGAACTCTGAAATATGCATTCAGTCTTCGTAAAGTTAAAGAGCAAGTAAAAAACAGCTTGTGAAAGCTGTGACTTTAAGCTTGCTCACATAAGTCACACTAGGTCTTAATGAAATTTATAAAGAGGACTTAACATTTACAAAGCACGGAAAGGCCTCTAGAGTAGATTTTACAATATGTTTTATCATTATTTTTTATTTAGTATAACATAGAGGGAGGTACAGAACTTCCGCTCATTCTTCAATGATGGATGGTGTGTTTACTTGAACAAGTGTCACAAATAAGCTTGTTTGCATGTCAGCAGCTGTACCACTGCACATATATTTGATATTTTTAGTGCCATACTTTTCTGTTGATTTACTTTTAAGACTGTATCATATAAAAGCCCAATTTTCTCAGTACAACAAAAATAACTTAAGAAGCAACAACTCGATAAAAAAAAAATGTGCTGTGCATGCCGTTCAGGATGACACATGAACCATTTTAATGAATTTACTGCAGCCTCTTTCATATTACCTGGTAAAGTTACATGAGAAGAATGTCAACATCAGTCTGACAGCACAGATGCAGTCTGTACAATATCTGACTGTGCACAAATGTGAATAGATCTTTTGAGTGTGCAGAGATGATGTTTGTGAATGGATTCTCCATTCTGCCGGCCTGTATATTGCCTTCCACTCAGTTATTTTTGGATATGTCTAAATACATGTTGAATTTATTTCAACATAAATCAGTTGTCAGTGGACATATATATCAGGTGCCCTCCCAACACTGATATGAGTAAAAAACGACAACAACAAAAAACAATTCAATATTCCCAGCGTACTTTATTGATCATGTCCTGACTGTTGTCATTCCAGGACATTAAATACTGTGACAACCTAAAGCCTTTTAAGGCTCGGGAACATTTTGATGGTGTTCTAGGATAGGTCAAGGTCATTAACTGCTTCATATCACAACTCCATTGTGTGTGGATAAAGACACTGAAATATACTGTTTCAGTGTCACATTGACATGCACAGGCAACCTGGAAAAAGATTAAATAAGGGATGCTATAAGATGCTGTTTGCTTCTAGCAAAAAGTACATGAGCACCTGTCAGGAGTATTTACTCAAATAAAGACACAGATTCATTATTTATCTACAATTGTAGTTAAACTTTACCCTGTAATTTGATGGTCATTCTTCTCTGGATGAAAGCGAGTGAAACTGAATTATGTTAGAAGTACAGTGTGCAGAAGAAGTTAAACACATTCAGACAGCTCTAACTCCCTCTGTGAAACGTTGTCATTCATGTATGACTAAATTTATTAAGTTATTTTAAGTTACTTAAATTGTGATGTCTTTTAGATGATTGTGGCATGATATAATCAGGATTTTATTAGAGCTGAGCAACAGACTGAAAATGCTTTAAACATTTTGTAAGTTGATACATTGTCTTAATGGGTTGTTTTTCAGTCACAATTTAAAAAAATTAAACAACACAACTACATTGTGAATGTGTGCAAAGACAACAGGCAGAGATCAGAGGTTCGAGACGAGGCCGGTCCACTGCAATGAGATTATTCAATAACAACTGTCAAGAGTTTATATGTGAAAACAAAGTCTTTTTTATATAACATGGATGCTTGGCTATACTTGTCCGTTCCTTGTAATTGTTGCTTCAGAATTCAAACATTTTGTGATGTGGGGATTAATGATAATGATGATAAACACCATGGTAGTGGTTAGAAAATGTATTTTGAGGCTACACTAGCTCCCTCCTTGCAAAGTTTACATTAACTTTGGCATCATGCGCCTAGTAGTTACTTGGTTTAAATATTAATTATGTTTTTTTTTTCTTTTCCATCTATCCACCAGAACTTCGTCCTTATTTTGCAGGACTCTTCAACTCGGGCCCTAGAGGGTCACTGAAAATAGATATCAATCATTGTTGAAAAGGTCTGGATTAATTTAAAAAAAAGTTTATTCTAATTTTCCCACAATATAACTTTTGAACACTGTCTTTGATAAATTTGAGGATTTTGTCATCATTTTGCATTTATTACATGTCTACTGCAGAGGCTGAGTGAGGTGTATTAGATGGATGGAATGTGAATTAAAGCAATTGTGAGAACGGATTATAATACTTACAATATAATACTATTTACTATGATGGACTCACTTTTTATGATAAATTCTGTACATAAAATTTGTGTGCTTTTGTTTCTGTTTACTCTTTGTGGTAACTGTCTCCATTATCTTTGTTACATGTATAGTTAAATTGTATTTTCATAGTTTGACTGTTGCTCTGTTTTTCACTGTGCTTTTCACTATGCTCTCATGTATGCAGTATCTGGCACCTATTTTGTTAATTATTAAACTGATTTGACAAGAAGTAGCTGCCTTCTATTGGTATGCTGGTATGGCACCTTGTCCACCCTACAATCTGACATTCACCCATTTTCACCCGTTCATGCTGTGACTCCTAACCTCTCTGCCAAACACCCCCATCCCCCAGAACAGACCCTCTATAATTAGGCCAGAGCTCATCGTAATGCATTTCGCTTCAGAGGTTGGGAAACCTTATCCTTGAATTTCAACAATGTGCCCCCCAGCCTATCCTCATACCTCTGTGCCCTCTCCAACCCTGACCTCACTGCGTCACTTTCCCTGCTGTCTCCAGGGGAGGCCAGCAGGTCACTACTCCACCACTTCTCCATCTTTCCACCCCACACAAACAACTGACTGATAAGCTTGAAAATAACCCAACAACTAGTCTTGAAGGCCGCTCGCTAGACAGGACATGGAGATGAGACACTGACATGCTCACCTGCACCCACACATACTCACATGCTTCCAAGTCCCAGTGGGCAGAAACTGAATCCACATGACACACTATCCAGGCTGTATATTTAGCCATTAATAGTTTGACTGAGGCTGTGTGGTGCTCAGGCACTATATCTGCATAAATGGAAAAACGTTTACTAAAATTTTGGATGGAAGACCAGTAGATTACAAGTGTAAGTCAAAAAAGTGGAAAACCCTAATTGGCATTTTTATTGATTTCTTTTCAACACATTAATGGTTAATATAGGATGAGAAGTAGCTCTTGTGTACTAAATTTGTCCAAGGTTTGATTTGGCAGCTTTGAACCTTGAATCTCTCATCACAGCTTCGCTGTTACTGTTATTACATTGCAGTAGGTATGATAATAGCAGAGCGAGGCACTTAAGATAACTAATCCTCAAAGTCCAGTAGTGCTTGTTTGGAATCTCAGGCTCCTTGTCAAGGGTGTGACACTCCTTCAATACGCCAAAATAAATATGTACTATCTGGTCCTGTCTATGAGAGGAGCATGCCATCTTCCAGTATCCTGCTAGTGATAGTCTCTCTGAGGTCAAGCAAAACCAAAGCAGACCTGAAAAGAATTTTGTTATTGTTCATGCAAAAACATGCATTTGATGCCAGATGGGAAAAGAAAGTGCTCTGGTGTCTTTTGAAAGGACACTGAATTAACTTTCAGTAGATTTTCTCATTATCCTCTTTGGTGAACACCTGGCACTTTCCATATATTTGCAAATATAAAGAGCTGCAGCTTTGACAGTGAAGGTCAAAATCCTTTTAGGGTGACAGCACAAAAAAGATTAGCTGAGAGACCTTGAGTTTAAGCATCTACCCAGAACAGTGCTCTTTAACAAACTGTGTGTTACAACCCAACAGTGGAATATTTGAATTTAACTCTTTACTTGAATGCAGTTCATAAGTGCTGTTCTTTTCATTATTTCTCTTTTGTGCTGCTCTAAGCTTCCACTTTATTCAGTTTCAGTTACTGAACCCGGTTCAGATAAAATTCTAACATGTAAAACAATCATTTGCTCTGGGCATGCAATGCAGTCTGTTCACAGTACCTTTATTTATTTGTGTAGGCGACATCTTGGATCATGCTTGTTGTTATAAACTCAAGTCGTAGTGTAGGAGCCGATTTGTGGCTTTGATTTAGACTTAGCCCCTTCACGTAGCTGGGTAAAGTCAGGTTTTCGGTGAACAAAAAATCATCTTTTCAAAGACAATAAATATAGTGCAGGATTTATGCATGCCAATATATTATATATATTATGTGTATGGCAAAATACTGTATTCTTTCTCTGGGATTAAAGGTGGAGCATGTAAGATTTTCAATATTTTCAAAATAAATTAACTAAAAAAATTACTACAATCATAATTAGTTTTTAAAAACATGTAGGTTCCAGTCTGTCCATATTTGATGTGTTATTAAATTACAAGTTTAATTAATGACAAAGACCCTTCTTAAATGTTTGCCTACCAGTACAAAAAAAGTGCTTTTTGTCATTTGTCATTAATTAAACTTGTAATTTAATAACGCATCAAATATGGACAGACTGGAACCTACATGTTTTTAAAAACTATCTAATTATGATTGTAGTTATTTTATTAGTTAATTTATTTTGAAAATATTGAAAATCTTACATACTCCACCTTTAATAGAGTGTTTCACTTAATTTTATTTCAAGGTTTCACTTCCATTCAAATGAACCTGAATCTATTTTCCACTACTCTTTAGACACTATAACAATACCAAAAAAGTTCTCTAAAAGTATGGATACTGCTAAAAATTTTAAAAATGATGAAAAACAAATCATTTAAAACTTGTATGCAACTGAATACAAGATCATATACTGAAACTGGATTTTTTTTGTTTTAAAAATAAACAGCTATGTTATAATTTTGAATATAATAGCAGCAGCAGGGTTTTAAATAGTTGATGCAGCACTTTACTACAAATTAAGAGTAAGACTTGACATGTTTTAATGATTTGGTAACTGAGTATTCCTGTTTCTGCAGTTCAATAATGAATTTCTTTTCCATTCTTGATTAGTATAAAATTCCAGCTATTGTGCAGTTTTATCCTCCACATGTCATATATTTTTGTTTTATTATGTCTTAAATTTTTCATCATGTGACATTTCCTGAAATGCAGACATCTGTTTTAAGCTGTTGAGCAGTTGGGGATTGTATAGCTGAAATATGAGAGACACTGCTTGACAAGGAGGGGTAAATATGTTAGCTGCAGGAGATAGTAGTGAGAGTTTCTCAGTTTAAAGAATAAGAATAGTAAGCAATAGAAATCAGAAAGGGGTCATGAGGACCAGGGGGCCAGGAAGTCACCACATTAAAAAGTCGAGTCTCGAAGTCAAAGAATTTTGCAACAGTTTCCGGTAAAACACAAGATCATGTATTTTTACACCCTGTCACTTTTCCATCAGATGGATTGGATCCGAACCCCTTTTTTTCTGCATAAACACCATAGATTTTGTGAAGAAAACCCTGAAAATTTGGTCCAGTCTTTTTATTTTCTTCTTTTTGTGGCTGATGTTCACACAAGCACAACACAGTTGGAGGCTTTCAAATGGTGATGAACTCTCCTGGCTGGAAATACAATAAAGAAAACGTGGAGAAATGGCTGTCTAAACATCTAGAGTACATTGAGGGTAACACGTGATGCAGAAATCACATAGTTCCTGATCTAGATTGTGTTATTATGCAACTGACAACACAATATGTATTCCATACATACATGGCTGCATATTCTTACCTGCTTATTATTTAAAGATATTCCAAGGAGCCGGGGTTGTCAGGTCTATGCAGAAAGTACACAGCCAAGGGCATGGAGATCTTAGTTCTCACATTCGTAGCATGATGCCTGATTTTTAGAACATCTCTAGAACATTTTAGGTCTCCAGCACATGACTGAGGACGGCCTGTGAAATATGGTCAGCATGTTGCAACTCAAACTATATTGCAATGCACCACAGTGGTGACATAATGTAAATGCTTATTTTATGTAGAAGTGTCGATGTGTAAACATCAGCAAAATTATTCTCAACTAAAATGCTAAGATCTTTTTTAAAGTTTGCTTTGTTCATTTGCAAAGAAGCTCTCTAAACGCCAGATATTTACTGGCTCTTCAAACTAAGAACACTGTTAGAAATGTAGCTTCACATGAGTTCAGGTCCAGGGTAGGGGCAGAGGTTTAGAATATCTAAAAAGAGCATAGATCAAAAACAAAAAACAAAAAAATATATATATTTTTTGAAAATACATTATATCTTCAAATAAATGTAAGAGGGCTACATTTTTTTTTTTAAATCATTGCCTTTTGTTTTTTATTTACAGTTTACACACTGTCCCAGATTAAAAACTCAGGTGTACATGTGCACTTCACAGGAGACCACAGTCTCTATTCAATAAAAAAGAAACAAAAGACAGCAGTCTGTGAATATGTCTGTTATTGTTTTTTTTTTTTATAAATTTCGTGCAATACAGTGTTTAAGTTTATCACACATTTAGATAAACCATAATCATTTGTCTAGATATATCTACTCTCAAACTACATACTATTCATATTGCCCACATAAATGCTATCTGTGTGCAGTTTTTTTTTTCACATTATTCTTTTCTGAAATGAACTCAAAAGAAATTAAAATGTATAGAATCTGGAAGCATCTCGTTGTTTTGTTTATGCATTTTATCATACAGCAGGTGTATCCAAAGTTTTGACCCGGATCTGCAGTCACTTGGGACAGTTTAGAAAGGATAAAGGTGAGGGGCTGGGGAGGATGTTGCTGTTGGAGGGGTCAGGGTGGGTTTACACTTCTTTACATTCTCATCAACACAAACAGTTCAGACTCGGGAGTTGGCAGTTACAAGGGAAGCACAGTGAAAACAATCTTTGGGGATGTTCAGGGCTCGTCTCTGTATCATGAAGCTGTTCTTGGTGATGTGACAAGGTAGTAGAGATGCTGATCATGTGACAAAATATGGGCCGGGGGCAGTGCAAAGTATGGAGTCAAGGGAGGGCACTGGGATCGAAACACTTCAGTCCAACCTGCCCTGCACAAAAGCATGAATGGTGGTTCCAAAAAAAAAAGGTATCTATAGACTTTACAAATATATGTATGCATAAATTACAATGTACATGTATCATGTCTAAGGTTTTTCTCAAAAGTCTTTTTTTTTTTTTTTTTTTTTAAAAAAAACCTTCCAAACCAACATACACATGTTTTTGCCACTGAAAAGAATGAGTTGCATGTGTCACTTTGGGACTTTTCATAGAAAAAAAAATGACTGAATTCTTTGTTTTTCTGCTCAGGCAGCAACCTTTTCCTGATTCTGTACAAATGAGTTATTAAGTGCCTCTTTTTTTTCTCACTCCTCCAGTTGGAGGTTTCTGTTAATGCCCAAGAACAAACACCTTCAACACGACTAAAGCTACAAGTACTACTGTTAACACTGATCAGAATGGAAATAAGACGGAACAGAGGCCCATAGAAAACTTGTACTAACATTAAGTTCATCGGTTGTTTCAGTCACTCACTTTGTTGCTGCATTTCTTTTAGTATCAATATTGGAAGACAATTTACAGTATTCACATCTGACTTCATATTATAAATGAAAACTCTACAATGTGGGGGGAGGTTAAAAATATAACATAGGCTCTCATTCTCCCACATTTTGTGCACACTCATGCTTAACACTTTGACACAGTTACACACAGCTCACTGACAGTCCCAGTGGCTCTGCATGGAAGAATTCACAGTTAAAGTCATAGAGATCGAAAATTAGAGTGAAATAAAAAACAGACAGGAAAATTAAAGTTTCATTCCAAACTAGTGTTTGCAAATACAGCCAGCCTGTAATAACGCTAAGAATAATCACAACAACAATTTTACATTAATGATGATCTGGTTAAATTAGTAGTAATATTGCACAGAAATGACGTGAAACATCATCGTTGTAGCCCAAAGGTTAATTGCGTTCGATCGTTAACAAAATAAATCATTTCTAGCACATTAAAATATCAAAATAGCTTTATTGTGAAAGTTCCTTGTTGTTGTTATTATCGTACTGTTATTACTCTTCTTTTTGTTCTCAGTGAGATTAAGTAGACTAAATAACAGTGAAAATGAAGGAAGAGTTTTTGATCTTCACCTCTCTGCCTGTTTCTAAACTCGCCTCACTATTTTCTCTTTCTGTCCTACCCAATCCTCTCCCTTTCTCCTTCCCTCCCTCTACACGGGCGTTGTCTTCCTATTGAGGGTGTTTGAGTTGCTCTCTCTGTCTCCCTTCAGCCTGTCCAGAGTCCCCATCCCTCGCTCCCTGTCTATTGTGGATGAGGTGAAGGGTGGGGGGCCAGAACCCACAGAGTTGGCCATTGGTGCATTGGAGTTGGAAGAATTAGAAGGATTGTGGGACTTGAGTGAGGGTAGCGTGCCGCTCATCATCACTCCCCCTCCACCCCCGTCCTTTGGGAAGCAGTTGTGAAGCTGGTAGAGTGTGGCCCGATCCACAGTTCCATACATGGGAGGCAAACCCCCCAGTTTGGGGTCACGAGACAACGTGTAAAGGGAGATGTCACCTCCAGCCAGAGCCGTGTGGGAGCGAGAGTGGGGGTTAGGTAAAGTGGACACTGAGATGGGGCCCTGGGAGAGCATAGCAGAGGGAGGCATGCCGAAGTTCTTCCCCCCACCTCCAACGGGTGATGGGTCTCGGGAGCGGGAGGGGTCGGTAGAGCGCGATGAGGAGCGTGATCGGCGGCGGAAGCGGTAGCTAGGCAGACGGAGCATGGCATGCGTGGTGCTCTTGAAAATGTCGGTGCGAGAGCGACAGCGAAGCTCCTTGTTTTTCTCGATGTAGATGTTGACAGCCAGTACCCCCACCATCTCAGCCATGATGAAGGACAGGCCTCCGAAGTAAAAAGACCAACCATAGGAGTACTGCCATTTTTTATCCTCATCCTTCTTAGGAGAAATGTCCCCCAGTGCAGCAGATATATAGACGATCACACCAATTATGTTACTGAGACCTGTGAGGGCAGAGAAAAGAGCGTTCCCCATTTAAACACATTTTTCTGTAATCACATTTTGAATAAATCTGACTGAAAGCAAGAGAAGTAAACATGGAAAAATCAACTAAATGAACAAACTACTGTAAACTCAGCTAAACCAGTAATTATGTCCAGATCATTACTTGCACACACTCACGCAGTCTCATACAAGTCACACACAGTCACACACAACATATTAACACATGCAGTATTTCTCAGTTACCTGCAGCTACAAAGAGGATTCCTGCACCAAGGATGATGTTCCTTTTGCTCTTATAGAAACGACTAGCAGCTATGCAAACCCCTCCCATCAGCAGCAGGATTGCACTAAGAATTGGGAAAATGTTGGAAGCCCTGACAACCCCTAAAAAGAGCAGAGTAAGGGTTAGATAAAAAATGAAAAAGGAAGCAATATTAATATTTCTTTCATGGCATTAAAAGTAAGACCTGCTCAAGAAAAACAGTGTGGCAACACAAAAACAGCATAGATATATATTTTTTTCTTTTTTTTTGTAGAATTATGTTGTTAAAAATAAAAACACAGTCAATTGTCAGTAAAAACTATTTTATTTGAAATCAGGTCATATTTAGAGATATAGATTTTTCTCCTTTCTTCCCATAAATATGCCAGAATTGTACTCACAGACAAATACCGTAAGCTGCTTTGAGCTGCTTCACTATGACTTTTCACTCATACTGAAACAAAAGGGGTTCAGACACGTTTTCTTCAGGTTGTTTAAAGAAAATAAATTGAGCTGCATGCTGTTGCTGCAGAGGATGGTGGTGGCCATGTTGCCAGTAGGTGTAATTTAATAAAGTAAAGGTCAGAATCTGAACATTCACAAGAGGAAAATGGCAGGCTCTTCTACAGGGTTTACTCCCATATCTGGGAAGATCCTGGTCAGTTGTTGTTTGCTGCGTATGTGCTAACTGCCAGGCTAGATTCACATAAGTGACTCTTTAGCTCAAATACTGGTATCAAAATTACAGTTTTTTATTGCTCTATTTTAAAATAAATAAATACAAAAAGCGTTGCAAACCTGGTAAGCGTTATATCAATCTGCAGTACTGTAGCTGTTTTATTGAACTAAGCAGAACTGAAATCCTGCTGTAAATAAAACATTTGAAGTCAGTTGCTGAACTCCACTCAGAGCAACGACTGTCAACATGAAGACTGCCACAAAGAAAAGAAATGGCTAAAGTTGCTTCATTATAACTACACACAGAATATATGGGGAGGAAAATAATTGTTCAGTTCGAGCTGCACAACTGAATCAAACTGCTCCCGTGTGGCCTTCAGTGCTTTCAGGAGGTTTGCCAACCAAATACACACATGCCCAAGTGGACACAAAAATACACATTAACACTCCTCTCTCATCTAGGACAACTAGGCCACTGGAGAGAAAATGCCACCTAAATGCCAGCAAAAGGCCTCTGCAACATTGTAAACAGAGCACAGGCTTTATGCATGCACAGGCTCACATGTAGCATATCACACTAGCAGAAAGACATCACTGCAGGGCACTGACTGCGAATTAGGGCAACCCCTTTCCCATGACTCTACATATTGTCACATGTTTGTTTATTGATGAGATTATTTCTGAAGGATGAGTAATTAAACACCAGAATTAAAAAAAAAAAAAAAAAAAAAAAAAAAACAGCTGAAGAAAATTAGACTCCATTATTCATTTTTCTGAAATCCACAAATGTTTTCTTTGCCTTTTCTTTTTAATGCAGATTCCTTTCAAGCTTTCATCCCATAATCTCATCATTCATGTCTGGTACTCAAGATATGGACTTACGTAGGACGTACTCTGCCCCATCATGGTCAAAGTCTGCATCCTCTGGGAAGTGGTTAATCTGAGAACATACTCCTCTCTTCACTCCTACGATAAAAAAAAAACAAAAACACAGAGACCAGACTCACCACAAGGCACAAACTCATCCCTGTAGCCTTAAGAGAAGAGATCAGCAGCTATCCTCCTGAGGAAACGTGAAACAGTGATATCTTGATTTGAGAATCTCATGTCTGAACCCAAGCATATGTGTTGGACGGCATGCCTCAACATATCGATAAGGACCATTACATGGGCCAATAGCAGTGCTTCTAGAAGCAGATGTTAGTAACGTTTCAGTACAAACACACACATATACATGCAAGTAGACACACAGGTAGACAGATAGCTACCCGCCAGGGTCTTGCATGTAGACAGACAGACGTAGAGACGTACGCACTGTGATGATAGCACACCACTGTTGTTGATGGATGGATTTTGATATAGATGGAGTGATGGAATGAAGAGACAGACGGAGGGAGAAAAGGAGAGATCTGGGATGAGCTGGTCTCTTTCTCACAGATCTTACATTTCCACAGGTTAGTCTGCAAAGAAACAGATGGAGGTACAAAGGAGGAGGACATCATTTAAGTCACATAGATGGATGTAAAAATCTTAAAACTCTGCCTTGACACGCTTTAGATTAAAAGTATATTTGAAATCCTGTCGTTTATATTTTCTCATCTTCTTTCTTAACAAATTGCAAAAAGTGAGAAATATAGCAACGTGAAAGCATTTTAAAGTAAAAGAAATGAAAATATGTTGAGGTTCCTTTTGATAATGTCATGTCTCGTATATCTATACTGTTAATGTAGATACATCACTTCATTAGTTAACAGGTGCATCTCAGAAAATTAGAATATTATGAAAAAGTTTAAATATTTTTATCAGTCATTTCAGAATGTGAAACCTGTATATTTTATAGACTCATTACACATATAGAGAAACATTGTAAACATTTATTTCTTGAAATATTGAGGATTGTGGCTTAAAGAAAATGAAAACCCAAAATGCAGAGTCTCAGAAAATATTACATGACATCAATGAAAAAAAGGATATTTTAAACAGAAATGTCAGGCTTCTGAAAATTATGTTAATTTCCATTCACTCAGTACTTGGTTGGGCCTCCTTTTGCATGAATTACAGCATCAATGCGGTGTGGAAATGGAAGCGATCAGTGTGTGGCACTGCTCAGGTGTAATGGAAGCCCAGGTTGCTTTGATAGCAGCCTTCAGGTCATCTACATAGTTGGGTCTGGTGTCTCATCTTCTTCTTGACAATACCCCACAGATTCTTTATGGGGTTCAGATCAGGTGAGTTTATTGGCCAATCTGAGTTTATTGGCCAATCAAGCGCAGTAACACCGTAGTCATTGAAGCAGCTTTTGGTACCCTTGGCAGTGTGGGCAGGTGCCAAGTCCTGCTAGGAAAAGGCATGAAGTGCTCTAAAATTTCCTGGTAGATGGCTGTGTTGACTGTGCACTTCAGAAAACACAGTGGAGCAACACCAGCAGATGACATGGCTCCCCAAATCATCACTGACTGTGGAAACTTCACACTGGACTTCAAGCAACATGGTTTCTGTGCCTCGCCATTCTTCTTCCAGACTCTGGGACCTTGATTTCCAAATGAAATCCAAAATTTGCTGTCATCTGAGAAACAGTCCAGTCCCTTTTCTCCTTAGCCCATGTGAGATGCTTCTGACGTCTCTGGTTCAGGAGTGGCTTGACATGAGGAATGCGACATTTGTAGCCCCTGTCTAGGATTCATCTGTGCGTAGCGGCTCTTAATGCGCTGAGTCCAGCTTCAGTCCACTCCTTGTGAAGCTCCCAACATTCTAGAATAGATGTTGCTTGACAATCCTCTCAAGGCTGCGGTTCTGCCTTTTGCTGGTGCAGCTCTTCCTTCCACTCAACTTTCCATTAATATGCTTGTATACAGCACTCTGTGAACAAGCAGCTTCTGGAAACTCATTTGACCAGGATGCTGTAAAAATCTAGTATTAGACAGTGATGGTTTACGTGATCTAAGCCTAAGCTGCTTCTGGTTGCATATGTAAATTAAATAAAGACGTGTTTCATGCACTTAGGTAATATTTATTTTCAAGTTAATCTGGAATGTTTTATTTCTCAGCTCAAGTAGAAGATAGAACTGAAGTAAAAAGGTGCATACACTAAATTATGGAAAGAAAACTGGTCAGGCAGCAGCAGGGTCACTGGTAGATAAGAGTCACTGATGCATGTGGAGGAGCAAAGACTGGCTCGAGTTGTCTGATCCAAATGAGGAGCTACTTTAGATCAAACAGCTAAATAGATTATGCTGATCTTACAAATCAATCAGAAAACAGTGCGTCACACTTTGTTGTGTGCAGGGTTGTGTAGATGAAGACTGATCAAGTTTACCATGGTAACCCAGGTCCATGGTTACCATGCCCTAAAAACTATCATGTGAGAGTTAAAGTGGACTAAGAGAGAGGAAAGAAAAATTTCCTGGAGTGATGATTTATCTTCTTATTTACATAATTTGGATGGATGGGTCAGAGTCTGTTGCTTTTCTGGGGATGACGTTGCACCAGGGAGCACCTTATACACCTTATGTAAGATATCACAACACACCTTCAGAGGTCTGCTGGAGTCCAAATCTCTACTCATCAGACCAGTTTTGTCCACAAAAGTAAGACCTTCTCAGGTTGAAGGGGGTGGTCTTAATTTTAAAACTGATCAGTGTAAGAAAGTGTTTCCGCCACCGCCAAGACAAAAATACAAAATAGTAGAAGGTGCCGTCAGCAGACAAGCTTGTATTGCAATATGAGCAAACAATAAAGTAATCATTGTACGGTAAGTGAGCACAACCACTCCATGAGTAAACCTGCAGAAGAGAGAAGAGGACAGGATGCATCTCTATTCCCAGCATAATGTGCCACCCACCTGCAGGCATAAATCTTTTAGCGCTAGCATGTCCTGTATTTTTACCCCAACTACACCTCATTGCATCACTGCACGACCACTGAGAATCTTTCTTGGCTGAATACTCCGCAGGCACCAAGGATACTTGACCTCTAAGCCATGCCAAGACACTGTCAGCCCTACTGCACCACAATGTGAGAGAAAAGGCTGAATGACAGAGGAGACTGCAAAAGAGGCAAAGACGAGGAGAAAGCAGTGAAAGATGAAATGTAATGTTCGAGTGAGTGAAACAAAGCTGGGAGAGCGAAAGGAGAAACTGAGAGAGTGGGACATCGGAAGAAGAGGGTGGGGGTGCACTGCAGTAGAGCTGGAAGGGCTAGTGCTTATCTGTAATTGGCTGCTTTGCTATCAGGAAGCTTAGCAATGAGGACAAATTAGCTTTGTACAATGACCAAGCCCAGGAAGGATTGGGGATGCTTTATGACGAGAGCCAAGAGGTTTTCCTGGAGACAGGAACGCTTCCACCTCAAACTAGATGGGAGGAAAGGCACAGATCACTAGCTCACACCACCCCCTTTGGCTGTTACTGCTTCGCTGTTAACTCTATCCCAGCCTTCAGTCGCGGTAGCCAGGCGATCTAATGTATAATGAATTAGCAGCTTGTGTTGCAGTAACAAGCTGAGGATTGACAGACGGTCGCTACCAGTTCTGTGTTTTATGCTGCTTTAAGTGAGCAGTCAGTGGGCAAATACAGGCTTTTGTTTCAGCGCCTGACTTACATAAATGCAGCTTGAATCCAAGACAATGATTAATGGTTTATTTGGAGTGGGGGCTGCACTTCAGTCCCTTGTAATTATCTTGAAATTATTCAAAATTATTTTCCTGTCACTGTGACAAAGTCTAACAAACCCCCATGTAGAGTAATGTTTATGTTAATGCTAATAATAGCTGCACTCTAATGAAAGTTTAAAACATTACATATATATACACACACACACACACACACACACACACATACATACATATTTGTACATAATAGCTGCACTCCAATGAAAGTTTAAAACATTTTATATATATATATATATATATATATATATATATATATATATATATATATATATATATATATATATATATATATATATATATATATATATATATATAATGTTTTAAACTTTCATTGGAGTGCAGCTATTATGTACAAATACTTTAAAATCATTACAGCAGAGTGCAGAACCTGGCTGTAGAGTCCCACTTAAATTTCTGGGCATCCCTGGTCAATAATGCTAATGAGTAGATAAACTCAGAGCTCTTAATGCATTAAAAAAAGATTCTTTTCATTTATACAAGCATGATTATTTTTTCATTTTTTCTCTGAATATTTTGCAGATAGAAAAACAAAGCTTTTAGCACCACAAGAAATCTGAGCTAGCTTGTTTTAGTCACTGAGTTCCCCTCAAAAAGTCCCAAGCAAATATAAAAATGTCATCTACCTAGTTTACAGAATCAGTGGCAGTCAGGCTGAACTTTTGAAGTGAAAGATCATTTCCAAGATGAGAGGTGGATTAGGATTAAAACAAAGACTGCATCATCTGGATGATTTATGAGCAGGCCCCGAAGTGGTTGTGAACTATTCTACTGCAGTAGCACCTGCAGCTGGACAAACATGACCTTGCATGAGTCATGAGAAGAAAGCCTTTTCTGTGTCCTCACCACAAAATTTAAAACCAGACATCTAACATTAAACATCTAAACACGCTCGATGCTTGTTGGACAGAAGTCTTGTTGGTATAGCTGTGCAAGGAAACATTTGGAAGGAAGAGAAAACAAAAAAAATCTCACTGAGCACAGTGGTGGACAGGTTTGTTCCTGTGTTGTAGCCTTCAATATTTAACACTCAAAAGCATTCAATTACATGGCATTTAATTTTGTGAAAATAAAGGAATAAAACCCTCAAACTCTTAGTACACAAGGGAACTTTTAGGCCCTCATATTTTTTTTACTTTGCCAATTCAAGTTGTGGAAATGCTCCAACTAAATCACATCTCACAAACCTCAGTCTTTGAAGGTCCGAAAGGCAAAAGTTTCAAATCTATGAGATCTCTATATTAAATACCTCTATGAAAATGTCCGATTGCCAGAAGACTCCCCTATTTGTAACATCTTATTTTCATTATCATCTCCATTAAAATGAACATCTATCAAGGCAAACATCCCATATACATCAGTACCAATTTTACCCATATACCCCAAATATCTTCCACAATATATTCGTTACCTTCCAGGCAGCATATTCTCCAAAGCCCAGAGTGAGTGAGCGCCCCAGGGTCCTTCTTGTCCTTATTGTGGGGATCATCCTGGGAGACATTGGCTGTGCTGTTGCAGATGAGGGCACGGGAATACAGCCAGTAGTCCGTCCCTATTGCCACCGTCATCAGGCCGAAGGCAGCGAATGCCCCCACGGTGGTGAGAAGGATCTGGATCCCCTTCTCACACACCATGCCTTTAAAAGAAACAGAATGTACAGGGAGAAGGAGGGACGATGGACCGAGTGGCCATCAGAAGTTTGAAAGACAGAGAGGAGAGTAGTAAACTTAGACACAGGGCATTATTTTCTTCAAAAAGGAAAGTCAAGAGAAATGCTGTTGAGATGATAAGGGCCACAGATGGGAGGGTGAGAAAAGACAAGTAGCCCTATGATTTGTCCTTGAAGGAGAGTTTGATGACTCTGCTGACTCTGCTTAACAAGACAATTGATGTAAAGCACAGCAGATCACACCCGCCCAATCGCAGTCAACTCCATATTCATGACCCTGACACTGTTCTCCACCTCAGAATCAGCAGGACTGGTGGTGAATGCACAAACACAGGCACAGCAGATCATATATGCAATCACCTCGTACCTGCTTTTAGTAAGAGGGAGTGCGAGCACACCATTTACATACAAACATCCATGTACGCACTCACACAAACAGCATTACAGCATTACACTTACAGCTTGTCACGTTCAGTCAATGCAAGCGTGTGTTGCAAAGTTGGCTCAGTATCATACTGTTCTGTCTTCTTGACGCGATACACACTGAGTTTTTGATGAACGAAAGGAAAAATTGTGGAGTAAACTGAGACCTACCTGACGGCGAGTTTCTATCCTTCGACTCAATTTTGAAATCTTTCTTTTCCCCGTCAGTAAAGAACTTGCTGTCCCCTCAATCCGGACAGCATCCATCGACTGTTTTCACCTGCTCCCTTCTCTCCTTCTTGCACTTGCTTCCTCTCTCTTTTGCCTCTGTCTCTTTTGCCCCCTCACTCTTTGTTTTGCCTGGCTGGAAAGTTGGAGCTGGTGGTGGTTGTGGACGGATGTCCTGCTCTCAAAGCGTCTGCTGTTAGCAGAAAATTTGCAGAAGAAAACCCATGGTCACTGCTCCTCTCCGTCTGCTGTGGTGAAACAGACAAAAAACAAAACACTTAAGTTATCGCTACTGTAGTATTTATTATCAATAAATGCATTTTTCTGTTTGCAGTTGAAACATTAAGTCACCAATTTACTATAAATTCTGACTTAAGTTTCATTAAACTTTATAACAAAGGGTTTAAAGTGTAATCCTTTCATTATTCATTCATTCATTCATTTTCCGAACCGCTTATTCCAATTCAGGGTCGCGGGGAAGCTGGAGCCTATCCCAGCCGGCTTTGGGCGACAGGCAGGGTACACCCTGGACAGCTCGCCAGTCCATCGCAGTCCTTTCATTATATAAATATATATTATCTGTCTAGATATTTCAGAAAGAAGAATGTAGCAAAAGCTGCTCAGCATCATAAACAATACTGTCCACCATGACAATGAAGCTTTATATTCTAGTGATAAAGTGTATTCATATATAACACAACACATATATATCAAAGAACTATGTATAGCTTTGCAATTCATTTAACTTTAAAGGTGGAGTATGTAAGATTTTCAATATTTTCAAAATAAGTTAACTAAAAAAATAACTACAATCATAATTAGATAGTTTTTTAAAACATGTAGGTTCCAGTCTGTCCTCATTTGATGTGTTATTAAATTACAAGCTTAATTAATGACAAAGACCCTTCTTAAATGTTTGCCTACCAGTAAAAAAATGTGCTTTTTGTCATTTGTCATTAATTAAACTTGTAATTTAATAACGCATCAAATGTGGACAGATTGGAACCTACATGTTCAAAAAACTATCTAATTATGATTGTAGTTATTTTATTAGTTAATTTATTTTGAAAATATTGAAAATCTTACATACTCCACCTTTAACAAAACTCATAAACATCTGAGAACCAAGGAGATGACTTGTTGGCTGTTTGGGAGAGGAATGTTGCACTATTCTTGACTGATATAGAAATATATTTATGCAATAGTTGTAGATATTCTTTGTCATTTTTTGATTTTAATTATGAACCAGATATTTTACTTTGGTGAAAGGTCTGGACCACAAGCAAAGCAAAGCCAGTCCAACACCAGGATGTTTGTACAATATGGCCAGGCTGTTAGAGTATGTTTTACTGAACTATGCGAGAGCTTTCCAGACAAACATGTCATAACAACATGTGTGTCTGTAAAACCTGTGTACACCTTTCAGCATTGATGCTTCCAGATTCGGAGTAAATTATATTATGTATTGTAGATGATGAAATACTCTAAAGCTGGATTTACACTTTCTCAGCAACTGCGTAGTGCGTACTGTAGGACGAGCATAGCTGATGGAGATGACATGCTCTCGCATTTAAGCATAGGTTTACGATGTCATGTAGCAGTTTCTCCTCTGTGTTTACTGCACAAACTTAGCTTCAGAAATCTGGAAATTCATAATCGCAAACCAACCAATCACAAAGGAAAATTTCTGTGCGACTTTTCTGGAAGTGAGAGTGCATGTCAAATGTGGTGCAAATGACAGTAACACTATAACCTGCTTTACACAGATGTTGCATGGGAAGTTATAGAAGCTTTTTTGTTGCACATTGCTGATCCTCCATCTTTACTTTCCAGAGACTCTGCCTCTGTAAGGTGCTCCTATCTAATCATGTTAATTTGCCATAGTAGTTAACATTATTAGCTTTGTTTTAGTTTAATTTACATTTCCTGTAATTTAATCAAAGATGTAACATTTTAATATGAAATAATGACACCTCACTCTCAAAATTTGATCTATTTTCTGTATTGTCATGTAAATATAGCATTTCCCCTTGAGCGTCACAACTCATTGAATTTTTCCTTTTATTTACATTTTACACAACTTTTACACAAATACTTTTATTTTGGAGCAAGGCCAAGGAGTTGTTGTGGCATAAACATTTTTTTTGTTTGTTTTTTTAATTTTTTTTTATTTTGGTTTGGTTATTGATGTCATTTTGTTTGGTTGTTTTTTCCCCACTTTTCTTCAAGGATTTCTGGCCAGCAGAAGTAAAAGGGAAATGGAGCAGTGCTTAATATCCCCTCTGAAATATTGTCTTCTAATAAATTATTGTTGGTATTTGTGGTATTATGACCTCTTACTGTTCTTACTTTGTACTCAAAGTACAGAAGTACTTACTGTATTGGAGTAAGCTTAACAGCTGTGTACTACAGAGCTCTACGAAGGTCAGATGAGGAAATAACACAGTCATGCGTGAACGTATTCTCACTCTAGCATTAGAAATTTGTGCTCACAGATTTGTATTCCAAGCAGATATATTCATAAACTATACATACAGAACTGCAAACAGCTTTCCTCTGAGAACAAAGAAAGGTACAGATATATGTCGGAATTTACTGCTAATGCCAAGATATTGCCAGAAAGTCAAACCTGACAAATCAGTAACCTGCAGTCTTTTTTCATTTACATTTAACTATTAGAGATCATCTGAAATTTCAGTGGAGCTACTAAAAAGCGCGTTTGGTAGAAGGTACAATTGACATTTAACAGGAAAGTGAAACAGCTTGGAGTGTTGAAGTTAAATGTCTTCTCAGTCATGCTGAAGGAAAGAATTATAAAGGCCCACATTTTCATGCTTTCTGTGCAGTCACTCAGGTGATACTTTCACAGGTGATTAAAGAAACTAATTATGGTTCCTATTTTAATATTAACGAACTGTAAGAAAAAAAAGGAAAAAAAATTAACTGAATTCAAACATCATCTATATCACTTGACATGGTTTGGCCTTTGTTGCCAACAACCTCCACAGTTTTGGAAGATAGCATGAGGGCAGGCTCAATCTAGACCCCGTTCTCCAGGCTATACTTATTCTGTATGCGTTTTTGCTAAGTTTCCTTTATCAGTTGGCTGTCAGGTCATAGTTTATTTGTTTTTTATTTTTGAGTTTTCTTGGCAGTTAGTAACCAGGTAACGGATGTACAGCTGGATTGAAAATGTTTCATGTTTATCACTAAGATTGGCCAAAAATGTATTTTTGATTTAAATTTGTTGAATCATCCAGCCCTGTCCAGGGTGTACCCTGCCTCTCGCTTAATGATTGCTGGGATAGGCTCCTGCTTTCTTGCAACCCTAAACTAGACTATACGGTTAGGAAAATGAATGAACTGATGTATGATTCAGCCCTGTCTGGCCAATACTGGCTTTACTTCTGGTGTCACCATGGTGCAAAATTAGCATCCTATCATGCTCGGCTGAAATGAAAAATAGATGTCATAAATATGCAACTTATTTGAACAATTGTTCATTTGGAATGACTGAAAAAGGCTCCATAGTGTTATCAAAGGGTGACGGTATAGGGTATGTGACTCCTGGTTGTATTTTAATTGAAGAAGGTTTTTAAATGTTTAATTCTAAACTTGATTGAAAAGACTGCAGTGTGATGGAATAAAGGAGTTCTTCTTTAGGAATGACTTTATAATTCAGGAATCTGGGCAGATGCTGGAGAATCATGTGAGTTTGTCTGTCAGCTCAGTGTGTTGAGTCGTTTTAATCTCTGCCATGTCAAACTCAAATCATAAAGTTGTTTACGACCCCCACATAATGTAGGTATCGAAACAGACAAAAAGCACTTCAAGCATCTCTACTCACCCTTTCGAATTTCCATGTCTTAAATGCAAATGAAAAAAGGCAACGGAAATCCAAGCTAATATGTCAGTTGGATAGCAGAGCTACTTTCAGGGCTATACTCTTATATGATGATGCTTGCAAAATAAGTAATAACTTTATTTATGGCATCAATGACTTTGTGACAGCCTTCTGATTTTTACTATAAATTCTATCCTGAAAAAGGAATGGTGGCAGGAGCAGCGTTTCAGCCCAAAGAGAGGCAGACTCCAGAGCATGTGCACTACATCTAGTCTGAATAAGAGGAGCAAGAGGGGGAGGCAGAGAGGACCAACCCGACATTGTTACCATAGCAACATTGAATTCCAAAGTCTGGATCAGCATAGAGTGAGGAGGGGAAAGAAGAGGGGCAGGCAAGAGATAAAGAGAGAGAGAGGCAGAAGAGAGGAGAACAGGAATCAGAAAAAAAGAAGCAGAATTTAGGGAAAAATTTCAAGTCAGAAACAGCTGTTGACTGAAACCCTGGCAGACAGATCAGTGTGCTAAAGCTCTGTCCATACACTTCCGGATATACGCACACTTATAAACTATTTGAAAAGAGACTAAAATAGCATCAGTACAAAAGAATCTATAAGCATCTTTCTTTGATAGATCCAGGAAGAAATATGAGGATATGATGAAGCAGCAAAGCGTATTCAACAAACAGCATTTAGCAGACATAATGCAGTTCAGTCAAGTCTTTTAATATTTTATGGTGCAATATGGCACCGTGATCAAAATAGGTTACATCCTGTTTGTATTGTAAGACCCAAAGCGGAGCTGCCTAAGAGACAGAAGGAGAGCCGGTGTACTTTTACTGTATGTGTATGTGTGTGTGTGTGTGTGTGTGTGTGTGTGTGTGTGTGTGTGTGTGTGTGTGTGTGTGTGTGTGTGTGATGGCATGCATATGCATTTCCTCTCTAGTGCATCTGAGGATCAGTCTTGTCCAATCTTATTGAATCCCAGTAATGTTCCTCTCAGTACTTCTCCATTAGACAGTTAGTCTTATATCTCTACGTTCACGGTTCTTATTATGTAAACTGTCAAACAACACCACTGCAGTGTGACTTCCTTATTATACACTGTGCATGCGTATATGTAAGCAAACAAGCAAGTGTTTTTGCATGGGTGTCTGTTGTACGACCTTCCAACCCTATCAGCATACTGCCTCTCCCTGAGGAAGATGCATGTCTAGAAGGGATTACGCTCTGATCTCAAAGGCCTACAAATGCAGTATTTAACATGTGTGTGTGTGTGTGTGTGTGTGTGTGTGTGTGTGTGTGTGTGTGTGTGTGCATGAGTGTGTGTGTGGTCTTTGACTTCGGTATTTAATGAATGACCTTAAGAATAACCTACTAAGTTATTCCCCTTAGCAAAAACTCCCCTGTGTAGGATTATTTAATTATCATTTAACTATCTGTAACTTCAATTTTCCTCCAATAATTAAGAAAGAGGGGATGGAAGGGAAAGGAGAGGAACAAAACCAAGGGTGCACAGAAAGCATCATTCAGATATAATTTTAATGATTTAAAACAAAAGTAAACGAAACTAAAGAAATAAATTCTATTCTATTCGGATTACACTCAAGATAACCAGCTTTCCACCAGCACTTAAACACACCATATGTAGTCTATATGGAACTGTGAGGAGTCTGGATAAACCACAAGGTTGTCTGTGTGCAAATGTAACTGGATCTAAGCATGTCAAGCCATTTGTGCACATGCATATAACAATACATGAGTACCTTTTTTTTAAACACAGAAATGGCCGTGTGTGTGTGGGGGGGGGTGATGGTAAAAACCTGTGTGCAAAATACAAATGTTTGTGTAGATTAAAATGTGTGTGTGTATCAAGTTATTTTGTGAATTCAAGCATATTTGTGAATACCCAGTTACCCTACAAATAAATTAAGATTTGCAAGTCATATAAGTAATTTGCAACATTTGTGAGACAAAATTCTCTCCATATACAGTGCCAGTCAAAAGTTTGGACACTATAAGTGTGTACTGTACATAATGTACTATACATGATGTACTGTACATAATGTACTGATAGCATGAAATTAACACTTGTACATGCAAACATTTCATGACCTATTTGTTTACGCAGCTTCCAGGACCCACTTCATGGATTTAATGAATCAGTGCCATCATTGTTCAACTTTCATGCTCTTTTGAAGACGTTTGTGAATTGAACTTAAAACACTATTTAAAGACACTAGTACTGATGTTCTTCATGTTCAGTCACATGCAGACAGCTTTTTGACTTGGTTTAATAACATGCGTACTGCTGTGTCCCATCAAACACCTGTGAACATATTAAGATTTGCAGTGAAAAAAATTCACAATACCTGCTAAAATAAAAAAGTGTTGCAGAATTAAAATGGTTTGATCAAAGTGTTTTTTTAAACAGTATTTTTCCACATTCTGTGGAATAAATTGCTACTATAGTACCACTGGATATTAGGTGTGCTTCTGCAATAATTAAACTAAAAAGACTGCTTTATGTTTGCCCCCCCAGTCAATCCAGATACATGTGAAACAAGAAAAAACAAGGATCATTGTATGTGGTTGATGGGAAAAATCTGTTCATGTCACCAAACAAAACTTTGTATTTCTTACATTGTACTGATAGAAGATATTAGAAATTGCATTATTATTTTTATTTAATTTTGTGTCTAATTTAACTCCCAATCAGCACTTTGATTTCCTGACTGAATGGTAGATCACAGGAGAAACCAAAATTATAACTCCTGTATACACAGTTGGACTGAAGCCGAAACATTTTATGTCTTCTGCACCTGAAAAATAACTTAAACTATTAGTTGAGAATATACAGAAAGAGAACTAAACTTACAAGAGTTTTGTTGCTCATTCTTCATCTCTGACAAGAGAAGTTCAGAGAATACAGCTGGGTTAGAAAGGCGTAATGCTTTTCTTTGCCATCATAATGAGAATCCCAGCTTTCCTCACATGATGCATTCATAGTGCATCTGCAATAGTCAGAGGACTACAGGCCAGCTAGAGGCCAGTTAACAGTGGGAGGACAGACTGCAGCCGCAAAGGCCAAGAGCTTAGCTTTGAGAGCCATCGGCTGCAGAGGAAATTACAGAACTGAACCCTCACCTGTCAGAAAACTTCAGATGTAATCAGATCTACCTACGTGACTCATTTCCAGTATGACAGTATACCTTTGCCTTTATAAAACACAAGCCCAACCAATGAGTTGCGGCTCTGATAATAAAGCCATAAATCACACAGGGGATTTTAATCTTGTAGCAGCTGCTCCATTAGCTATTCATTGCATAAATCAACCACCAAACTGCTTATTGAATAAATGATGACAACTGTAATACGTTTTCCCACACATATGAAAAGGAGTGGTCCAGTGTGGGTATATGAGAATATTTTTCTGCGTATTGTAACAAGTACAGCAAAGTGCCATTGCACTGTGTAACACATATACATAAAATAAATTATGTTTGCTCTTCAAAAAAACAAAAATCAGTAGGTGAAAATGACATTAGTTGTTACTGACTGCTTGACCAAAAGGAAAAAAAATGCACCAGGCCTACTTATGATGACAGTTCTAAAAATACAAGCAGTGTATTCTATTCTGAGATGGCAGCACTGAACATTAGGAAAACATGCATTAATATTCAGATCAGTCACTCTTGGTAGCAGAGATGATTTCTGTCCTTAATCATGAGAGATGCAACACACCTGAACTCTGAAAGCCCACATCTGGCATGTTAAATCTAAGCATGCTCGCATGCATGTTGTCTCAAACACACACACATATGCACACACACATACAAAAAGGACCCACACGCAAAAGAACCTTTGGCATGCATGCCCTTCTGCAGCTCCAAACCCAACACAACTGTCAAAGTTATCTGATTTTTTTTGTTAAATAAAATCATGAAATAGGTCATCTTTAAAAGCTGCTTCAATGTGAAGCTGAACCATCATTAAGCAAATGTGAAGAAGATCTTCAGACTGCATGCAACCAAGCGTTTACCTGTCATATGCAGAACTGCCTGCAGAAGCAATGACAGTAACACCTTGGTTTAAAAGGCTCTCAGAATAAAGTGTCTCTGAATGACCCAATGCTCATGAACCCATGAACCTGTGCTTAAGCAAATGTGCATGTGCAGCCATGCACATGAAACACCCTCAATATTCACAGAGTGAAGTACTGCAAATTTAACACAGGTCTTAAAATCATAGCTTTTATAAAAGAAGTTACTCATTCTAAAGTCATCATTCTGCCATACAAATGCAGCCAAAGATAAAAATGCAACAATGAAAACAAGACATGCATGTAAGGAACGTAAACGACACGACATCTCAGTGGGACTGCCTGAAAAAGAAAGATTTAAAAAAGAAAAACTTAAAACATAGGAGATTTTCTAACAAATGAATGTGAAATTAGGGTCTTAGTATTTTTTTTTTTTATTAAGAAGTTAATCTCTATATTTCATCTCAATGGTGATAAGACTGAATGATTTTAGGTTTTCTCCATAACGCTACATCACTGACAGAAAACATGGTCAATAGGGAAAAACCATCAAAGCTTGGAAAGGTACTCGCTTTTTAACTTTAGTTTGGGTAGAATCCCAGTTTCATTATAAGTTCTATCATTCCAATACTTGCTCGTGGACTCTGTTAAGTTCCACTTGAATGAATTTTAAAGAACTGAGACTGAATAGAGTTGCCAGATTAATAGGGTGTAAACCTAAATGATAAACACGATGACACTAAAAAAGCTTTGCAGGTGGTTCATTTTTAAATCAAGGCAAAATAAAAAAACAAAAAACAAACGAAAAACAAGGTAGCATTATTGCCCCCTAAAACATGCACGGCATGTCTCGACTTTGAAGCTTTCCATCATCAACCCCTTGCACTCACATCCAGTAGAAGCGGTCCTAGTGACTTGCATATCGCAGCTTGCAAACATGTAGCATTTCTCATCACGTTCATAAGAATGCTTTAAATATATTTAAATCACATGAAACAATCATGATAAACCTATGCGTGATTAAAACCAGGAATACTTTCTGCCTTAAAGTCAACTTGTCATATGTCTACATGCAGTTATTGCTAAGCCTTAGTATTACTCTGAGCAAATAATTACAGCAACAACAACAAACAAAAACAGCCAAGATGGACTGGTAACTGGCTGTGGACTGGACCGCCTGTGCCAGTCATCTCACCTGCTAATTGTATGAATGAATGAATGAATGAATGAAACATAAATTACATTTTACCCTCTTAAGATAAAAGAAAAAATAAATCATGCTCACACTGTCACGAACAAGCCTCTTTGTTTATATGAAAGCACACGGTCTGTGCGCAGCTTGTCTGACAGGACTGACAGATGGGCTATAAGCAGTTTCCTGCTTGTCAATGTATGAGCAAAGCATTTTAGTCAAATGCAGGGATATCTATGACAGCTTTAAATTTTTTACAATTCTTTAGCAAAAATCCCGTAATTCTCAGTGATGTTGCACTAACTTGGTGTCCGACAAAGTTGGGTCTGATACTGGTCATGTTAGTGTCAAGTTCTCTGTTGCTGGAGTGTGTTTTTATGTATCAGTGCAGTCTATAATGCAGTCTGACGCCTCCATTCCTCAGTGTAGCCGCGGAGTAACTTTACATTTATGTATAAACATATAAAAGATCCATTAGCAAGGTTAGCACTAGAGCTTTTTTGCCCAGATCCACTGTTGCCATGTAAACAAAGGAGTGGTTGGCACATGATCTGACATTAAATAAAGAAGATAATGGCTTACAATCTGATATTGCAAGCTAAACATTCTGGTTTTCTAATGCTGGGGTGAGTAAAAATGACCTCTTGTAACATTTTTTTCCTACAAGTTATCAGTTTCATTGTAAAAAACGTGGGTTAAAATTACCTGCATTCATATGAATGGAACCTATAGTAAAGTGTTTATATTAATATGAATATTTAATATTAAATTCACTTTTGGCCCATTCTTCACGTAGCTGAAAGGCGGTTTAATAACCTGCCACACAAAACTGTTTAATTGTTTTTATCATTTTTTTCTCCACAGTATTATTATTTACTTTAATTTAATGTTTGTAAATTAATAACAAGTTTATTAGACTGTGTGCCATGAACAAGAAGCTTTAAGGACTTTAACAGAAATATCTCTTCAAGAATGTAAAATGCAAACTAAAACAAATGTTCATGAACAAGCGTGTCACTTTTCCAATATAACAGAAAGTCGATATTTTAAAAGGGTGCAACATGCATAAAGAGCTTGCATTGCGTTGCGTTTCGTTGACTTCTCATCAAATGCAAAGAATCCAAAGAAGTAAATGTGTTATTACAAAAAAAACAAATCATTCACAATGTAAAAAACACTGACATGTAATAAGAGTGTTGCTCCTCATCTGGTTACAATGCAAATCTTTGCATGGAAAACTTAACTTAACTCAACGTGGAACTTTTTCAGACCCATTATGATATGTCAATGGCACTTCTTACATTAGCAGCCTTTCCTTACAGGGCAGAACTGGTGCCAAAAAATTTTGCCTAGAAATGGCTTAAATAACCAAATAGAGTCTGAGTTGTTTATCTGAGATAACAATCTGATAAGGTCTAAATTCAGCTGTGGAAAAGAAACTCACCCCTGATTGGGGTAAGAAAAAAATTGAGCAAATGGCAAAAATGTTAAGATATCGTTTTTTTGTGTTTTGTAAGAACTCTTGAGCTGTCGACCTTCATTCTTGTACTTGAAACCAGTACTTTCCAGAGAGCACAGACAGATTGTGATAATGGTACGGCTACATTAGAAACCCAATATTTTCAATGGCTCAAAATAATGGTCTGTTGCCACACTGAGCAAAGAGCAAGTGAAGGGCAGACCATACTTCAATAAACAGCAGTCACAGTTATGATGAATAACTGCACAGCTGACAGTTATGAGGCATCCAACCACACACAGACAGTTAAACAGAAAAAAATAACAGATACTATCTATATGAATTTCCTGAACTGTAAAACACAATTTAATCATTGTAACGACATCGAGGATGGATATTTACATGCTTGCATTGCTGGTGTGTTGTTAATTGGCCACATTCTGATGCATTTATGTATAAGGAAACTTTCCGTCAGCCAAAGACACATTGTTGTCAAAACTCTGTTTTTATGCACTCTGTGGCTCTGCTGAACTCTATGTTTAAAATGACTACTTGTCTCTACACTAGCCTGTCAGCTCCAGCTCTACATGTCGCAAGGCTACTTTCCAGACGCTTGCTGGCGTGGATTCTTATTTAGTTTAATATGAAATAATAATTTAAGAAACACATATAACTTTCTGGCAGGTGGGTTTGTAATCTTTAAAATAAGCTGGTTGTCTCCAGGTTATGTGCCTCAGCTGTATTATAAGAGAGTGCTATCAATTTCCACGTCAGCGCAAACAGGCTAATTCTAGAAAATGTCAAACTAATTTTTCTGAAGGTCTATCATTTCGGGCGCTTTAATCCACAGTTCATGGCCTTTATCAGTGTGCATTTGATGAGAAGTCAACAAACATGAAGTGACATGAACTTACATGAACTGTGCGAATCCTGGGATTTATGAAAATAGTGATGAAATCAAGCACACCTACATCATTTTATAATTAGCAAAGGAGCTCTCATCTCAGATAACGCAGCTGACAGTCCAGGCCTATCTCTGCTATGATATAGTTTCATCACAGCCTCTCATAAATGTCTTCTCAAAGGCTGTACTATTTTGAAATGAGAAAATCATTTAAAAACCCCACTGAGCTCTGAGTTAATTAATGCTTAGGTCAACGCCACTGAGATAGGCGTCAATTAGAAAAAAATGTCGACGAAAGACTTTCCTCTCTGGACCAGTTTGTGTATTCAGCAAGTATGCACTCCTTTAACTACATCGAGGGTCAGTCTTCATCAGCAAGATAAATATGCAGGAGTTAGCTTAACTGGTTTGTGCAAAAAAAATCTGAAGTTACACAGTGGTGTATGAATTCTGGGATCACACTTAAACTAAAGCATCTGTAAGTCTCATACAGCAGTGCACGGGTTTCCTCCTGAGTCTCTGCCTGACTAAAGAGAGAAGGGAACACCGAAACCTCAGACCATCAAGAATATTGCAGCAAAGGCATTGATCCTCTGAACAATGGCTACATGACAGATGTGATGATGGTGGCAGAACTGCTTCCCCTCAGAGAGAAACAGAGAGAGAAACAGACCTGACCACCCAACCAGTTGTGGAATTTGAGTTTAACAATGGAGCTAAATCAGCCAAAACGTTAAGAACTTATTATTTCACATGGGCTGCTTGAGTATTAAGTGATTATTATTTGGCTGGCGCTAAAACACAGTTTGAACCTGTGTGGGCTTCACACTATTATTGAGTGTGGTGAGTCACCTTATAGTGTAAAAAGCAAATCTTGGAGCCAACTGAGGGTCTTTGAAAGTAATCCAAAATCCACAGAGATGATCATCAAGGCCACATGCGCCCTCGCACACATGGCACAGACAGCGTTTAGCACGTGGCAGGCAGCAGGGCTGTGGGGGTGTGTCCAACAGATGACGGGACCAACTGTGCTTAATGAAAGAAATAGTAATCATCGATGGAGATGTAAATAGTAACATTATGATTACCGAAACTTTGATTTATTATTACACATATCATTAGCCTCAATGCATAATTGCCTAAGCCATATCATAGATTTTTCATGAATTATGATGCATGGTGAATCTGGAGTGTTAGGAGAGCAAAATTAGGCAGGTGTCACAATTTGGCCAAAATATGACTTAGGCAATTACACTATGAAGCTAATGATGTATAATCGTATGGTGAGAGTTGGAACAGATCGTCCACTACTCGGTACTTTGATCCCCAATTTTTTCCAGTTAATGGGTGTTCTTAGATTAGACATTGATCTTCCCAAGTGCCACTAATGTTACCATTGATGTGTGAGAATACACACTGATAGAAAATGTGCTGCAATGTATATGATATATAAAAGAGTTGTGTGCATGGAGGATTTTGCTTACACTGCAAAGCACTTTAAGTCTGAATTTATGCAGACAATAAATTCACCTTCAAGACTTTTCAAATGGATCAATGTGTAACCTTACATTATATGCTGTTGATTCATGTGAATGCAGTGGTTTACAAAGGAGCCACAGATATACAGAATAGTAATTCATTGATGTGCTGTAATTAATCCGCTTAGCAAATTGGCAATTTTATTAGTCAAAAGCATTCATTAAGCTGGCAGTTAGTTCAGACATTTTGCCACTGTCAATTTTCACAGAAGTTAAATGACACGTAAGCATTCAAAAGTTCAGTGGTAAGGTGAGAAAGCAGCCGGATCAACAAGGTGGACCTGCATTAAAACTGTGGAGTCGGTTGTTGATGGACATTTATGCTGTCTTTGAAAATTAAAGGCTGTTCCCTAAAAGATGCCGCACTTCAGCAAAAAAAACTGATGGGCTTAGTGACAATAATACCAAAATTGCATGCGACCACAACAGCATACTTCTCAACACAAAAATAGAACCTCTGAGAAGAAAAAAAAAACAAAAAAAAAAACGAGCTGCACATGTCATGTGTTGCAGCCACATCAAAGACAGGTCTAACTCACTATGCTGTTTGCTGACAGTGCATAGAAACTCCTAAATGCTGCAGTGTACACCCTTATGGCATCAAGATATTCCACCTTCAGCTAAGATGTAATCAGAGGAGATGTAAAATAAGAATAATAATAATTAAAAAGTGAACGGTTGGTTGGATTATATATATATATATATATATATATATATATATATATATATATATATATATATATATATATATATATATATATATATATATATCGGATACCCTTTGAGATATATATACATATATACATATACACACATATATATATATATATATATATATATATATATATATATATATATATATATATATATATATATATATATATATATATATATCTCAAAGGGTATCCGATGACATGATGTGGCGCTCAGGTTAAACATGGAACTGAGATATTGCCCCTGCGCTGCACTGAAGGGAGTTCAGCTGGTGAAGCTGTGCAGACTAGTGATTAGATACGTACAAGCTCAGAGAAACGGCGCTGACAACGTGCAAAGCTCACTTGTAGTGATGCAGACTGCGGTGCATTCATTAATAGAGTAAGCTACACACATCACCCCTCCTGCAGAGGCTGCACGATGGAAAATGGACGCCGAGCATCAAGCGACCGGTACACAATATTCAGAGTATACATGGGACACAAATCACGCACGAAGATGCACAATCACACGGGGTGAAATAAGCCACAGATTAAGTGAAAGACCATTTCTGCATATACAGCACACATTCCAATCCCAACACCTGCGGTGCGAGTGCACGAGAGCTTCAAACGTGCAATTATAAGGCTTTCATTTGCATAATAGACGCTGCAATCGCTAATTATAGGCCCGCGCGTAAAGGTGGAGAAATTCTCATCCGTATTCAGTCAGAGGGATGGCAGAAGTTTGATAATTACCATCATTATTTTTCCTCAACATATTCCATATTCTACACTGCCAGATACAGAGGTAAGTTACAGGCAACATAAGTCCAGTCAATGTGGCATGTAAATTCCACTGTGTGAACTGTGAGCCATGAGGCTGCAGAGTAAAAACAGTGCTGCCACAGTGTGATTAGAATTACGAAGATAAGCTCGTAGAGGTCTTACCTGCAGCCTTTTTTTTTATTTTATTTTCTGAGCTTCGCAGCGCGTTGCTCTCGCAAAGAGAAGGAGATGGAGGGAAAAGGAAGAGAGGGGGTGGACGGTGGAGAAGCTAAATATCGGGTCTGTCGAGGCAAAAAAAAAAAAAAAATTTTTAAAAATTTAAAAAAACAAACACAAGAGGTAATTAGAAATGATGAAAGTAAGAAGCACCCAAGGGAACGAACTCACAGCTCCTGATTCAATTTAAATCACTCTGTGGTGGGGAAAGGGTTGAACATGCACAGAAAAAACACGTCTAATGCAAAAAAAAAAAAAAAGAAAAAAAAACGTCACTGAGCACGGATTTGTCTACCGTGGATGTGTCCGCTGCTTGTGTGTACTCGGGGAGGATGCGTCTCCCCGCCCCTCCCGTTGGACGAGCGCTCGGCAGCCTGCCTGTCTGCTCCTCTATTTCTCCCACTTCTTTGAGCCCGACGCAGCCAACTTGTCGCATCCCACCAAAACTCCCCACTGTTGGGAATGACGGCGGGAGATGTCAGAATAGACTCATGATTATGTCTACTACTGTATGTTGTGCTTCAAGATCACGACGCGGGTTTAAAGCCCCCTAGTCCCCCCCCCCCCCCCTCCTTTCCTCCTCTCTGTCACGCAGAGGGAACTGCTTTGGATGTGCTTATTGGAGCGTGCGCCGCGCGCAGAGCTTTACGATTGTAAGTAAACTAAAAGCCATGACCAGGTTAAACGTGTGTTTATCCTTTGCTATTGATCTTTTCTCTCCTTATTTCTCTCTTTTATTTTTTATTTATTTATTGGCCGGAAACAGATTTCCTGTGCGGTGATGATGCTGCTGATGCTGATGATGATGAGGGTCGCGTGGTCGTTCTGGGAAATGGAGCACGAGCACAGCCCTGCAGAGAGATGTTAAATCATGCCATCATAGGCTGTCCACAGGTCAATATCAGCGTGTCGATATAGAAATAAATTAGGCAGGAGCGGAGAAATCTTTGAGGCAGCTGACTCTCATTGCTCCGACTATCCAGGTATCGGCGACCACAGATCTCTCTGGTTGTGATACAGTCTAGATTGTGTCGTCCTCCATATCTATGGAGATGGAGCCAGTGGCAGGGCTGCTGGTCTCTCAATGTGGTTAGGATGCATAAAACATAGTGAGCAGATAATGACCTTCACTAGCTCTAAAATGGCTTTACTGCCCAGTCCCCCCCCCCCCCCCCCTCTCTCTCTCAGACACACAGGAAAAGGGCGAGGGAGAGCTAGATAGAGCTAATACAGAGTGACAGGTCTTTCATGCAGTAATGGTGATGGTGAAAAGAGAGATCCACTCAACCCACACAGCTACACACACACATATAAAGTGAAACATACAGAGACAAACAAAAGGAAAAGACAGAATCAAACATGCACACAAAGTAGGTTATCTCAGATATGTGTCTGCACAAGTCTCAGTTTAATCTTGATTGTTGACACCAGCGCTCAGGCTCAACAGAGAAGCTCACACACAGACTATCTGGAAATATGAGTCCACACAGTGTTTATTGACCTGTGAATGTTTGATGTTTGACCATACCCGCTATTACAGCTCTTAGCAGCCTGCATCACACATGCATTTGATTTTAATTTAGAATTGCATAAGAGTTCAGATGGAACTTAGTGTTGATTAATGTGGTGAGACACTAAAGCAGTGGTTCTCACACTTTTTTTTTTACTACAACCCCCAAAATAACACATGTTGTTTGAGACTCCCCCATCCAATGATTGCGAGATTAATTGTGTGATGTATGAAATGAATCCCATAAAACACCCGTCCTCTAAATTTAAGGTTGGAAAATTGCCAGAATCTTCATAAATTAGAGGAATGAAGTGGTTTTTTGTGGATTTGCTTCACCACTGTAACATATATCAATAAACAAACCTATAAATAAATAAAAGTAATCCAAATTCAGATTTAAACATGGTGTGTGTGTGAACTTTGTTGTTCATGGATTTATGTGCTTAAAAATTAAGATGCTAATTTGACAGACTCATGTTCATCAATGGTTTATTTCTGACAGCCTTGATAATCATCTCAAATTTATTTTATGTAAATATATAGATATTTCTTATGATTATCTGGTGACCTCCATGGGGGTCCCAACCCCCAGTTTGCACCACTGCATTAGAGACAGGTTGTAGCACTGTATGTATTATTAGTTCACCTACTTTACTCACTTCTTTTTTTTTTTTTTTTAATGATTTTGTCCTTCACCAAAAGCTGCTTTCTTTTTCATGTTTTGGCTTAGACATCCTTGTTTTTAAGACACTGACAAGATTTTTCACATTTAGTGCCACTGAATTAAGCTGTTTCTCAATATAAAGTCTAATTTTTAGAATACTATTTTTTTCTCAGGTTTGTTTGGATTGACAGCAACCAGTCATTATGGAAATGCATATAACAGCAAATACAGCCACAAACCTGCACATTAAACCATACAGCACACTGATCAATTGTTGCCTTCAGGCTGTAGTGGCTTGCTGTGACTAAAGAGAGCACGTGGTTAACACCCAGTGGTTCACTGCACTGCAGTGTTCATTTGTTTACTGGTTCTCCTCCATCACAGAAACCAGCTGGGAAAAATACTCTTCAGACATTTTATGCACTATGTTACATACTGGCATCCTGTTAATACAATTTCTGCCAAACATAGGACTTATTTCACTGTTATGATGTCAGATAAGAAGCAAAACAGATAAAACAGGAAATATATTATTCATTCATTCATTCATTCATTCATTCATTCATTCATGTATTTTCCAATCCACTGGAATTATATCAACCACATATAAAATAATTTATAAATACATGCGGAGGAGAAAACATAGGGAAATTAAATCACATTTCAAGTTTTATTAACGTGAGTCACAGATTTGTTCTCTTTATAAACAGTTATCTTATCACAAGTTTACTGCATTATATGACTAGATTAAACATCAGCAGTCTCATTAAAGCATTAAAAACATTTGTTTGAGCTATTTTGGAATTACAAAAAGGATAAAGTCTTAAGCAAGGAGACTAGCCTTCATGCAGAAGCAAGCACGACTGCACCTCCCCTTACATAATCAGATAGAGACTAAAGAAAAAAAAGGTTGAGGGTGAAGAAGAGGGGAAAGGAGATGAGGTGAAATAGTAGAGAACTTCCACAATTTAAGAGGCACTAAAACTATTTAAAAGAGTTTTGGAAGTGTTTCATGTAGAGGAAGGAAAAGAGTCCTTGCTGTTCGCTCATGATAAAGTTTGCAGTCATCTGAAGGTAAACGAAGCAGATTTTTAAATCGAAAGTTCAGTGTCATACTGGCTGCAAAAATACTTTGATCTTCTTCAATAGCCACCGGTGGGGTGATCATGAGCAAAGTACATGGCCCTTAAACTTACAGCCAAATCCACAGCAGCAAGCTGCGGCTGCTCTGGGCTTCAGCTCAGTTTACTGCATAAACATAACTACAAAAAGCAGGGAAGTGTATCACATTGCGTAAATAAAAATGTAGTGATATAGCGACAGGCCTAGGTTACGCTCTCCCCTGTGAATCTGTGTGTTTCCCTCTCTGATGCATCACAGTGATAACTCAAACCATTCATTACATAATGACACTGATAAATCATGTTGGCATGCCCCTATGAATGATGTGGTTTCAAATAAACAAGAAATTTATCTATATTAAAACAAAATGTGTTGGTTGTCTTTTTATGTGCTGGTACTTCTGGTTCAGCTGTGTGTCTTGTCCCAATATAAAGTATTAAAAAGAAATTTCGTATGATGATCTGTAAGATTTTTGTATGATGATGTAGAGCATCCCGTGACCCTTCATTGGACTAAGTGGTTAGGATAATGAATGAATGAATGAATATATGACTGATGTAGAACATCTAAAAATTAAGTTTATCACACACTACAGCATCCAGGAAATAATCTGGTATGGTTGATACATCATAAAAATGAGCATAAAATACTATCAAGGGGAATTCCTTTTCAACAAAAAGTGTGCAGGAAGTTATTTGATTAATTTATCCTATGATAAACAGTTTGCAACAAACCATTCTTTGAACTTAGCTTCTAAAATGGTAGTTTTATGCTCATAATATGAGTAAATCGGCACATTTTACATTTTTAATTGCTTTAGAAAGTATAAAGACACTTGTCATATTTTCTTCAACTTCATGAACCCGAGTCATTAGAGATGATCAGCTATGGGAATTGTCGTCTGCTTGCTGCTTTCAAACACATTCAAAAATCTGAATATTAAACCTAAACAAATGGTTTTTATGGTAATGAACACTGTGACCGATGGCCACAGATACAGTGTATGAGTATGGAGTCGTTGCAGACCACAGTATGTGCATTCTTTAGTTACAGTGACAGTTCCTTCATTGTGACATGAGGCTGGCTGGAAATAATGCTAAACCAAATGTTTACTATATGTAAAATATTGGAAACCATGGATGATCTTCAGCCATCCACATATAATAGCTCAGAAATGTTCGACTCATGCTTTTAGAGGACTCTACCTGCAATAGCATGAAATAAATCTAGAAAAGTAGCATTGGTGTAAATAGTGACATAAAACCTACTAATCCCAAACAGTGCTGTTGTTATTCAAGCAGTAAGTGCAAATTAATAAATACTTTCATCGTGTGAGTTTTACAGATATATTAACAGCTACAAAGTTTTAAAAATATCCCTAACTAGTCCTTTCAGTCAATCTTAGTGCAGTTTATCCAAGCGTGCCTTATATCCTCTAATGTGCCTTCAGTTCACCAAAGCTTTTAGATCTGGATGGACGACAGCTTCAATCACCTGTTTTGAGCACTGACACACAGAGCAGTCCAATCCAGAGAGGAGTGCATGAAAAATAGTCAGTCAGTTCCACAGCTGGTCCAGAGTCAATGCAGGACAGTAACCAGGAGAGGGCACCAGATTCCCATTACATGGTGGGTGGTTCTGTAATCAAATCAGTAGCTCTGCATCCAGTGGGTGTGTTGTTGGTTGTGATGCGGCTGTTGCAGACTCTTCATTCAAAGTAGAATGAGTCAGACATTTTCTTGATTTTTTTTTTTTTTTTTTGCTCCAAAGCTTCTTTCACAATTTACAGCCGTCGTCCTGATGTGCCATTATGTACAAGAAATTAGAAATGTGTATCTTAAACAAATGTAAAAACAGAAAGTTCCCCTATATTCCATCATGTCATCCACTTCTCCCTGTATACGTCTTTTGAGAAATATAAACGACATTCTTAAATTCTACAGTCTTTATATGTATTAAATCAGTTGATTGGTAAATAATACTTTTCAATTAATGGAAATGATAACACTGTCTTGACATTGGAAGTGGATTGATGATGTAATAAATTCCGAGAAGACAATATAATCACATTTATGATTTGGTAAAAATGTACATAGTCCGTGTATATGTATGAATTATGTAGATAACAAAAAAGAAAGAAAAGAAGAAAATATGTGCATTCTCAGTTAATGAAATTCTGTGTTTTGCATTGTACATTTCCAAGTGCATACAAATTACCTGCAGCACTGCAGTGTCTTCGTATTATACCGCAGCCTCTTGGTCTCCTTGCTTCACACTGCCTCCCCTGTATTTCTGTCTCTCAGCATAACCTCTACTGCCTTTGTGGGAAACACATCTCCCCCTCTCCAGCATAGTTTATGACTCTCATTATCTTCTTCCATGTTCCCTTATATGTTTGTTTCACACAATCCACCCATTTCTGTAATATTCTCTATTTCAGCTTTCATAACGGCCTCTTTTCTTGGTTTATAATGTTCCAAAGCTACATTTTTTTTAACGTGTGAGCATCTCTCCCTCCACTTCATCTGAAGTGACGTGTGATACCAGCTCAGCATTTACTCAAAGCTCCATCTAAATGTACAGTACAGATGACTTCTATGAAGAGTCAGTGTCTCTCCTTCCTTTCCTGAGGCCCCTTCTTCCTAACAGGGGGAGGCACTCATGTGCACATGTGTGTGGTAGTGAGGGGGAGGTATGGGGGATGGAGGCATGGTCATTGGAAGAGCTTGGCCCTGGGGATGTGAGGAGTGTGACCTGGGTAGGGTATGTGTGGAGGGGTAGCCCACAGACTGGGGTTGCATTTGGTAGCTCCCTGCAGAAGAAGAAACTGATGGTGGACTGCCCTGGCCGCCGACTTGAAGGCTGCTTTTTGGCGGTGGCGGTGGTGTCTGGTTGAGTTGGATGGAGATGTCACTGGAGGCCTCGGAGGTGCTGCGGCCTCTCTTTGGCGGAGGCCAAGAAGACTCTGGGTGGAGGTACTGGCCACTGTAGTCACTGCTTTCAGATAGACGTGGGCGGTAGATGGCGGGATGAGGGCGGTACATCTCTTCCTCTGCATAGCGCTTCATAAACAGGTAAACTGACAGAACACCGGCCCCCTGAAAGAGCAGAGATGTGGTTGAACTTGGGACAAATAAAATGTAAGTCAAAGGCAGGGATATGAGATAAAAGAGGAGGAAAACATAGAGGAGACAGTTGGTTTACAGTGAATCATGCGCAGCTGCACCGAGAAAGAAACAGCTGCAGAGATGAGGACTGAAGAAGGGGAGGTGGGAAGATGAGCCTAACTTACCATAAAACTGCAGCGTGCAAAGATTCACGCATGAGCAAGAATGCTCTCAAACCCTTCAGTTCTCCATCATTACCACAGATACCTCATATTACCATAAACATATTAATCATCATCACGCACTCAGCAGGCAGTACATGTCTGCTTAGTCACCAGAACGTGGGATTGCTAAATTGATCCACAATTTTACAATAAAGGCTTGAAAAATAGTAAAATCACAACAGACTCTGCATTTCCAGACAAACTAAAGATGATTATTAAAAATGATTACATGGTTTCATTTCATAAAACTGTGGGACATGATCTCAAATAGTAAAATATTTTCCTCAAGCATTCCATCCCTTTGTTTTTTTTTGTTTACATGCTTGCATTTTACATGATGTAAAACTGTCTCGGAAGTGATGCTGCAAAACCATGAGCAACTAGTGACTTCACTGTGGCTGTTGGTTTGGGTTAGAGCATAAAAAATGACACAATTAGGTAAGAATGGAAAACAAACACAAGATTTAGCATGGTTACTGGTTGGCATAACAACTGGATGATTTCTGCAGCTTCATTGTGGCTCCAATACAAGTTTGGACATATGGAAAAATCAATTTATTACACTTTTTCCTTTGAGATTAGTACACCTATATGCAGCCACATATTCACTCACACACACATGGCCTATACTGACCTCTTTGAGCAAGAAGGAAGAGGCAGCGAAGGCAAAGGACCAGCCGTAGTGGTAATTGAAGAACTGCTCCGGCTCCCTGGGCCGGTTCATCACCTCATCATTAATACTGGAGATGTAGAGCACCAGTCCCACCACCAGACTCAGGCCTGGCCGCCGCACATTAACAGTGACAGAGAATGAGAGAATGACAGTCACTTGGATACAAGTCAGGTCATTATACAGTGATTTAGACAGCAGCAGCAGTGTGGCCGGAGAAAGACAATGATGTGGGGGGACCATGAAGACCAATTAGCTTTGATAAAGCGATCATAGCATAAAGAGATGGGAAACACTTTGAAGCGGAAGAGTCATAATAACAAGAACGTAAATGTTCACATTTTTTCTCCTGTAAGACAGCAGTATGGTGTTAGAAACATCTTCATTATGTTAAAATGATACACTATCTTCAGCTATTTTTATTTAACCAAGGCAACACCTTGTGTGCTTCTATTAGCTTAACATCACTAAGATTTAGTCATTAATGACGGGATGAGAATCATAACCACAAGAATATTTACATAAGTAGTAGTATTATATCCAATATAATGTTATATCATTATGTTAAAAACATATATGAGATGCGTTATGGTTGTAAAAAAGATGGATCATTTCTTGTGTGCAGGGTGGCCTGCAGATGTCCACTTTAATTAACAATGCTTTTATCTTCTTAATAAAAAGTCCTGGAAATCACTTTAATGATTTATTTGACAAAAGAGACTGCTAAAAAAATTAAAGACCTTTGGATCATCTAGTCTAGATCAATGTTCCTTCAGCAACTTGACAGGAGTCCATCCAGCAAAATTCTCTGGATGAACTACTTGTTATACGGTTCCTATAATAAAACATTGTGATGGGAACATGTGGGGATGTTTTCCTTTTGTTTTGTGTTCGCTTGTTTGTTTTTGTGACAGAAGCTGGGAGTTTAGGCAGAACAGAGAGGAGATGGATGCAGAAACATATGAAGCAGCTTTGAGCAAACCTTTTCCACACTGCTCTGGAACACAAAATAAGCTAAGTGCCACATTTCAACAGGCTTAAAGCTCAGTATACTGCCAAGGAAACACAATGATGACTTCAGGAAAACACTGAAAAAGTGCAAGATCGACCTTGCCAAGTCTGTTTGCAATGCAAAGGAACATCTCAGAACAGGCCAGAAAACAGCTGTGCACCTGGATGTTCAGCTCTGCCAAGCTTAGCAGGAATTTATAAAGTAAAGGAGTGCTACAGTTAAAGAAAAATGTTTTTGTTTGCTGTTCCTTTTTTTTGGAACTTTTTTCCCCCTTTTTCTTTTCTTTGTGCAAATTTTATTTATGACATGCTTTCATTTATGCTTTCATTTTCTCTTCTCTTTTAGATTTGGCTGTTTTTAGCCAAACAATGAATAACTAGCTGGATAACTGATGCAGCAGGCAGAGGTAAAAGGAAACAAATCCTTACAAGATGACGTTCTTGTCTCAGCATTCAAACCACTGTGATGTACCCTCACAATCTCTAAATCAGTCTTCCCAAGAAAAATTGAGGTTACCATTGTTTTCAAAAGTGTTTTTGAACACGTCTTGAGTAAAGATAGAATATTTCTATATGCCGAATGTTTTAGCAACCAAACATTGGAAAGTTGGGCAATGAATTAAAGTAAACTCATAACATTTCAACATGATACAAAATATAAAACAATACTGAAAAGTTGAAATGCTGGGGACATTTTCCATCAGCACTGTAAGAACTGTATGAATATCAGCTGAATACCAACTTTGTGATGGTCCGCAACTGGAAATGCCTCCAAGAGCACATTCTGCTTTAATGCTACACAGAACTTGAAAAGGTGAAAGCAAAACCAGCTTCATGCAAGGTTGGACCAGTTTAATTTAGTCATGACCAATACAGATCCTGGTGAACGTTTTGGTCTATCAGTGTAAAATACCAGTTATATTACTGGATTAAAAAAACCCAAAGGTCACTTTCAAAAGTAGAAGTAAAAACCTTTCACCCTGAAGCGATCCATACAAGATTTAAACCTGTCTTCTCTGAGGGACGCAGACACGTTTCTTTGCTGCCTTGGAAATGTTAAATGCATGAGATACAACATATGGCCAGCATCAAAGAATCAATATTCAAAGACAGCTGCATGTTGTAAGTACAAAAAATGAATATTTTTAGATCCCAATTCAAAATTCAAATGTACCAAATGCTCCCTTCCACAAATGGTGAGTTGGAGAAGTTCTGTTCGCTTAAAACTGTAAATCATGGTAAATGCAGAAACCATGCTCCTGTCAATCCTAAAGCTTAGCTACATCTTTGCACATGGAGCAACAGAAAAACCAAAGGAAGTGTGTGTGCACGCGTCCGATGAGAGTCAATGAAGGTAAGGAGAAAATGTTTTGTACAGGAAAAGCAAAAAAATAAAAGAAAAAGAAGAAGAAACAGAGGAAGCTGCTTTCAGTACACATGCATTGTCTAGATGTCTGTGGTATGCTTGTTGGGGTGTGTGTGTTTGTGTTTGTGTGTGTGTGTGTGTGTGTGTGTGTTTGTGTGTGTGGAAAAACCCTCTTAGCAATCTTGAACATCTGCGGCTCCAAGCAGTGTGTTTTTCTGCTCCGAATTCTGTAATATTACCCAGAACATGGTGTCACTGCACACAAACTATTCTCCAGACCACTGCCTCAGTGGCACTGGTGGACTATTGGAAATAATCTGCATGCATTCCTACACCACAATGACTCAGGAATAATTCATTCTGAATAGAGATGTACGCAGGAAATGTTAGAGAATGTGCTGGGAGGGTTGAGAGAAAAACCAGGAAGGAGTCTGTGTCAGAGGGAAAGATAAATGCAATAGAATATCCAGGCACTAACAACTCCACACAATTACCCCCCCACCCCCTGATTATCACCCTATTATTAACACACCTCATAAAGTACAGCGTTGTGACACATTGAGCACGGGCAATAAACATTATATAACCTCTGTTGCATAACATTTTGTGTTCTGCAATACCCTTTATCACCAAGTCCCTGCAAGTCCAAGTCAGCAAATCAAACTCTTTTTGATACTCTTCTGAGCTCTGCTTCCTCCTTAACATTGTTTGAAACAACCATTAGAGGACACAACTCCAGTGTGGCTCCTGGTAGATTTACCTTCACACATTGGGAACACTAAATGGGAACACTGCAGCCATCTGCTGCTCAAGAGGCTCAACTACAACGTGAATAAAAGCCTATCAATGACGCACGCTGCCTTTTCATCTGAGCAAGCCCTTCCCATGATCATGAACTAAGTTTTATTCTAAATGCAAAAGGAGAAAAACTCTCAAGCTATAGGTGGTCTTGAAAATTAATCCCGTCACCTTTCCTGAAGACCGCCTTACACACCTATCTCCCAAACCAAAAATAGAGCCATAATGGAGTGTCTCCATGTGTGACACGGGACACACTCGACTGCTGCAATCAATCATAGAGTGAAAGGGGTGGTGACAGAACATGAGCAACGGGTCCCACCTGAGAGGATGAAGAAGATGCCAGACACAAAGGCCAGGATGGTGCGCTGGGGCCGGATGTGGCCGATGTTGCTGATGACGAAGGCCGTGAAGACAAAGAGGAGCGACACCATCGGGAAGGGTGTGGCTGTGCGAACCATTTCTGTGGGGACGACAGGTTACAGTGTTAAAAATAGACATACAATATGTCTGCTTGGATCAGGGGAATGGCTATGTTGAAAAAGTTATCAGGTATATTCAACTATATTCAACATGCTCAGTTTTGTTGAGATGACTGACAGTTTCACCAGAAAGAAACTCGGTATGATTATCTTCACTCATGAACTGCTGACTTATTTTTCTTAAACAACCAATGAAGAAGTGCACTTCTTCCCCCCCCCCCCCCCCCCCCCCCCCCCCCCCCCCCCCCCGTTAGATGATGCATAATATCTCATCTGTGTCTCACTCACTCAGTATGTTTGCAGTGTTTTCTGTCGTGATCTCTATGTCAGGTTCGGTGAAGTACTCTGATGCAACGCATCTCCCGTTCTCTGATCCTAGGAGAATACAGAAAGTGGAGAATGCTGGGTAATGCATGAAGAAGCACAGGTCTTGGCAGTCCTGCTCGCAGGTCACGATGATGCTTTGTGACAGCTTTGATTCTGGAAGCCACAAGCTCCCCATCTTTCTCTTCTGTCCTTCCTACGTGGTCCAGTTTGCAGATCTTATCGTTCTCTTTCTGCATGTTTGTCACTGTAATTATGTGCGCATAAGCCCACCCAAGATTATTTGCTAGTCAGAATAAATTTAAAACAATTACACACAGATCTGATTTTATTTTCCTACCAGCCACAAAGCAAACTCTCCAGAGGCCAGAGTGCAGCGCCATCTTCACCTCCATGCTATGGTTCTGTTGCAGGATGATTCCCTCCACCATTATAAGCCAGTAGTCAGTGGACACGGCCACCCCCACCAGCAGCAGCCCGCAGGCTCCAAACACCGTGGACAGGATGGTTAGTGCACGGCTGCTGCATGAGCTCATCTGGAGGGGAAAGTGGTAGAGTGAGTGGTGTTGGAGAAGAACAGGGATTAAACATGAAAATTGTGCAACAAGAGACAGTCACCAGAGGTCACCAGAGACGGGGATACCCTTTGACAAACAGTTGACACAGCTGCTGGCTATCTTCTTGTCTCGACTTATTATCGCTAAAGATAATTTGGTGCCACACAGACTGGCGACCAATCATATAAAAGGTCACAGTGGAGTCAATGTACCAGATGATGACATCACCGATGGAGTTAGACAAGGATTTAAAAAAACCCAGAGATTGAGGGATAGAAGCAGGAAGGAGTGACTCACACACGGTCTTTCTGTGACTTAGTTCTGGTTGAATAGGATGTGCTTTGCTGCATGTCCTTTGACCCCACTGTCTGTCCAGATTTATGAATTAGTGCATGTGTGTATTTGCATGTAGTTGCTCTACCGTTGGCCTCTGCTTAATTTGGACCAATTTTTATCAGCATTAACTTTGGAAGAAAAATGAATATAAAAAAAACAAGGGCAGGTTGTTTAACATATTTATCCTCATATTATTAGGTTACACAATACAATAGGGTTAATACTGTTTTCGTTTTTTTTACAATGAAAACGACTCGTCATTTACCCCTGTATCGTACTGCATGCACTAAAACTTTTATCAGTATATTTCAGGCTCATGTTCTTCCTGAAATCTCTTTAAATCTCATCGTTCTTATTGTGCTACCACAGTCCAAAGCAGAGAATAGAGATGTCTGCTCCTCTTAGCTGCCTTCAGTTTTACTGCACTACACGAACATCATTAAGCCTAATGAGCAGGAGGGAGTCCTTCGAAGACATATTCTGCCCTGGGTTTTGCCTCTCAGGAACCATAATGTCTACCTTACCTTATTAACGAACAGCGTTAGAGATGTAAGGAGAATGGCACAATGAAGACCTGCTGACATTTTCACTAATTGCACGTCTACTTTGAGTTAATTTACATGTTTTCCTACCTATGAAAATAAAATGAGTTTTCACTGTTTATATTTTAATGATCCAATAGACTTTAAAGGCTAACACACAAGGCAGCATTTTAATTGGCCATTTGCAGTTTTCTTAGATTCAACACCTTTGCTTGTAAAGTAGCATCTGTCAGTGGCTGCAGAATTTTGATGCAATCACTCATATTGTATCTTGCAGAAGGCTGTCATGCATTCAGAATTATATATGACTTTGCAAACTTTGCAATACGTGTTGGAAACGCCACAGCTGCAGAAATATCTCTCTCTCTCTCTCTCATATATGCATATATATATGTATATATATATATATATATATATATATATATATATATATATATATATATATATATATATATATATATATATATATGTATATATGTATATATATATATATATATGTATATATGTATATATATAAATATATATGTATATATGTATATATGTATATATATATATATATATGTATATATGTATATATATATATATATACATATATATATATATATATATATATATATATATATATATATATATATATATATATATATATATGTATGGGGGCTGCACGGTGGCACAGTGGTTAGCACTGTGGCCTCACAGCAAGAAGGTTGCTGGTTCGATCCTTGGCTGGTTTGGTCAGTGGCCTTTCTGTGTGGAGTTTGCATGTTCTCCCCGTGTATGCGTGGGTTCTCTCCAGGTACTCCGGCTTCCTCCCACCATCCAAAGACATGCATGATAGGTTAATTGGTTACTCTAAATTGCCCCTAGGAGTGAGTGTGAGTGTGAGCGTGAGTGTGGTTGTTCGTCTCTCTGTGTGTGGCCCTGCGATGGACTGGCGAGCTGTCCAGGGTGTACCCTGCCTGTCGCCCAAAGCCAGCTGGGATAGGCTCCAGCTTCCCCGCGACCCTGAATTGGAATAAGCGGTTCGGAAAATGGATGAATGAATGAATATATATGTATATATACATATATATACTGTACCAAGTTGTTATTATTTGCTTATGCTTGTAAAAAAAAAAAAGTGAGTAAGTAAGGTTTATTTATATAGCACATTTAAGCACAGTAAATACTGACCAGTGCTTTACACAGTAAAAAAAAAAAAAAAAAAAAACATAAAAGAAAGAGAAAGAACCAGCAAATACATCAATCAAAGGGAAAAACATACTCAAATGAACCCTGCTGATGGACATGTAATTATTGCGTGGAGAAGGCCGGGGAGCAAAGATAAGTTTTTAACCGGGACTTAAAAGCTTCCATTGTTTATTAATAAAGACTCCAAACTGTTACAAAACATTACAGTGAGATATGTGGAGGTACGTCTCGTGGAAACAGCAACATAAGAACCACTTTATCATTCTTCTTTGCTTCTGCATGAAATATATTTGAGCAATTCTTTTTTTTTTTTTTTTTGATAAGTGGAACTTTAACTGTAACCATCAACTAAATAGGAATAAAATCTCGAAGATTAAGCTTGCCCTCATCTTATCTGGACAACAGGGAGGGGAGCTCCTTCGCGAGTAACAAGGAAGAATGGTGATTAAGTGACATAATGGTTGATAAAGGGTAAAGAAGCAAGACTTTGTGATTTGACAAGTTTGGACATCTGAAAGGTTGAAGTAAGCAGTTTAAAATAAAGCGTGAGTTACTAATAGATATGAGTAAAAAGTATGAAAAGCCTTTTAAATGCAGTCAGACAAATGTGACGCAAAGACAGTGAGATTAAAGAAAAAAGTTTTAGGATTGATAAAAGGCTAGGAGTAAATCATTGCTGCTATCTGAGTCACCAGGGCATGGTTGAAAGTTTGTATACATTTGTATACATTCCCTAGCTTCCCTGTTGATTAGTTTTTACATTTTTACCTTATGCTCTGAACTTTAAGCTTTGAATAATACAGAAGACCTTCAGTGACACTGAGCTTGTGAACAAGAGTTTGAGACAAATTAATTGAAGCAGTGAAAAAGGAAGTTCAAAACAGATGTGAAATCAGCAACAACTCACAGTAATGACAGAATGACTGGAAGCACAGATGGATGACAAATACAAGAAAAGCATACAAGAGCAGTCACACCTTCCAGCAGTTGCCAGCTGTGCAAAAGCAGTCTGCCATAAGTGCAAATTAGTTGAAGTAACAAAACTGAAAAAAGAGAAAGAATCTGAGTGGTTCAGACATTTTCAGCACCACGGACAGCACCACAACCTCATTCTCAGAAGTTCAGACATAAAAATATAATGAAGTGTATTAAAGAAAAAAAAAAAATCTGACAGCAATAACTTCCACTCCTGAGACTTTTGCTTGTTTGTTTTTCCATCTGGCTGCAAGATTATACAAAAACTACTTCACAGAATTTCATTCAACTTAGCAAAATTGATGTATAAGCATTGAAACAACATATTCCATTTATATTCTTCCAAACTGTTTCTTCCAAAATGTAATTCCAGCTGCCAAAAATATTACAGGCAATTTTCTTACTATGCCCCTGTAGATTTTCCAAAGTACCTTTGTCGGTAAGTATAATCTCCTCACTCCTTTCATCCAAGAATGTATCTTTTTTAATGAAACAAACAACTTAGGTTTTAGGTTGAGGGCAAAAATGGAGGCTGGGAACTGCTTCTCTGTTAGATTTGTGATAACAATCCCATTTTAGTGCTCCGAGAAAGCCCCCTCAGCTCCATCATCCTGAAAGCAATGAACCAATTAAATTGGTTAGATAGGAGCCACAAGGGTGACAAAAGGTTTAATTCACTCTAATCTATTACGATCTACAAACTGACATCGCCTGGAAGCCCAGAGGAAAAAGAGACTCCAAGAAAAAGAGGTAGGGATGTGTAAACATTTAGACACAGAGAATTGCAGATGAGAGGACTATGTTTCTAAGATAGATAGATAGATAGATAGATAGATAGATAGATAGATAGATAAGTAGGAGTATTGAAAATTTACAAGAGAAGACCTTGCCCCCCAAAAATAGAAGAAATACCAAAGGTGCACGCGCACGACGGGAACGCGCCTCCACGTAAGTAAATTGTGTGCAGAACTAAGCAGATTTAGCTGTTTGGCGTCTCAAAATCAGTCATATCCATCTGCAAGGAATAAATGACTTCATAAGAACTAGATGTAGATATTATGACTCAGTGGGTGGGTTAGAGCTGTGGAAGCATTTCTGAGCTGCCACACTCCTGTAAAACTCGCTGCCTTTTCACGCAGCAGAGCGGAGAGTGGAACATCCACAGTCATGTCCATTACCTACACATATGTAAAACGGGATGTGGATCTGAGTGATGTGCGCATAAGCTGGGACCCCCTCCTCATGCCCCACACTCACACGCAGAGTTTTGAGACGATAAACACAAAGTAACGGGACGCGTGAACGACTCCAATGGAAAATTTCACTTATATTGTAAGAGAAAGACAGCTGCTTCATGACTTGGCAGTCAGGTTCAAATTATTTTTCTGTGCGCCCTCAAACACGACGTGAGGACACGAAATGATTCCAGCTCTTCTCACAACTGTCACCACGCACGCACTCACACGCACACATTTAAAAACTGAGTCATCATTGCAATAAGTACCAAGAAAACACAGAAAGGCTTTTCAAAAGGAGAAATACTCACAGTGCCACGAGAGTCGTGCGCGCACGTCAGTAGCCAAGAAACCTCACACCAGGGAGGCTTGCTGGATCTTTGGTCTCTTTCTTTCCTTTCTCCCCCTTTTCCTATTCTCCTACTCTCCTTTGCGTCTTTTTTTTTTTTTTTTTTTTTTTTTTTGTACCCTTAAGCCCCCCTGCCCATCCTGTAAATCCCTCTCCACTCCCTCTTTCACTCAGTCTGTCCCAGGCACTGCGGTGGATCGTTCACGGAGCTACTTTGGCTACAAAAAGAGAGATACAGCAGCGGGAGCAGGAGGGAGAAGTGTTGGAGAGGGAGAGAGAGAAAGCGCGCGTGTGCGTGAATGTGGGGTGGTCACGTCAAATGCATTTATCGTTTGTAAAGTAGTTTGTTTTCATTGTTAGTTTCACTGCGTTTGCGTCAAATAATGAGACTGTATGTGTTGTGTGATGTAAAAATACAGTTTCCTCATGGATTTTCATTTTCTTTTTATCGAGCTTTCCTCCTAACTTTTACATTTTTATTTCTTGGGTGACTTTGATCATTCTAATGACTAGTGTGTCGCCTGTAAAGCACAAGTTACATTAAAGATTTCTGACCTAAATTAAAGATAAAAGACTGAAAGTCTTGCGTACACTATTTGACAATATTGCAGCCTACCCTAGTAAAATAGCTTAATATATAACACTTATTTCACTTTAAACAATTCCTCAATGTATATATAATGTATATATAATGGTTTGCATCTGGAACCCATTAAACCATCTTGTCCCTTTTTAGAAGAGATTTTTAAACTTAACACAAAACGTCCTGGGGAGATTAAAGTAAAGGAAACTAAAACAATACTAACATACCGTATATGAACACAAATACACACTATTGCATGACAAATTAAGGCTGAAAAAGTCAAGAGAAATGGAAAAAAGATGAGTTTGATTTAAAGTGGAGACTAAGAAAACTGCAAACACATTTACAATCTAAAGAATGAGATCAAAACAGGAAAAAAAAATTGTGTTCAATGTTTATTCTTCTTAAATTGCATTAAGAAACAATTTCATTTGATCTCACATTGTGGATGCAGATGATCTTTTTGTACATGAAGTATCCTTCTCTCCTCCTGCTCCCTCCTTTTTTGTCTCCTGTGGTCTGTGTCCCTTTATGCTATTTTTAGCTGGCTGGTGGAGGATTCCTATATTTTTAGTAACGATATCAATAGTCTACAGCACACTCTGACCTCAGGGCACAAGCGAGAAAGAGAGAGTTTGAGAATTAGAGAAGGAACGAGGTGAGGATGAGAGATTGAGGAAAGCTTGAAACAGATGAGGATATAGCTGGAGAAAGCAGAGACAGCACTGAAGGAGAGGGATGATACAGTGTCACAGGGACAGGGAGTGATGGAGTGCATACACAACTCCAGGGGTTAGGTTTCACAAAGGCATTTTCAGCCAAGGTTAGAGAAACGGCTGAAAAATTGACATCAAACAGGTTTTTCTTTTCAGATTCCATTACAAGTTTTACTTCCTGTAGAACATGCGTCCATTTAACTCCTCCAAGAACGATAATACAGCTCTGCTCTCAGGACATGTAGTAAAGTCAGGGCAGGAATTCATGAAACACACACTCCCAAGAATTATCATGAAACTTACATAATTATACTAAACATTAAATTGCTACGACTGTAGAAAAATAGGCTTAGAAAGGATTATGTGCATTCATCTAGTACTCTCTTCTTGAACAGTGTTAGTCAAGAATAAAAACCACGAGTGTGAAACACACTCAAACTCATGTGAATGTGGGACATACAATATCAAGAGATGGCAGTGGGGGGTATCTCTAAAAAGACAGTTACAACAACAATAAAATCTGACAGCATGAGTAATAGAGCATGATATAAAACAATAGAGCAAAGCCTTATCAGCGCAGAACTGACAAACAATGAGCAGAGAAGAGACATGAATGGTGGATAGAGATGAAGAGAGGGAGGTGGAGAGGGAGATGGGAAGTTGATGAGATTTTAATGTGAAGGTCAACTTGTTATAACTCAGATCTCCACAGGGATATTAGTCCCATCTTGATGCTGGAGGGGGAGGAGAAGAACGTGCGAGGCTGCTTCAGAAGAGGAGAGAGGGGTGGGGTGGGGGGGGGTGCCTGAGAGATGGTTTTGCTGGTTCGACAACTACGGTCCCACAGCAAACAGAAGGGTCAGCATCTTCTCTGCGTGTGTCTGAGTGTGTGCACATGCTGGAGATTGCACTTTTTTTTATTTTAGTGTGAGTATGTGTGAAAGTGAGAGAGTGACAGGGAGGCGTGAGGAAGAAACACAAAGCAAGGGGTGGTACATGTTTGTTTCACAGCAACTTTCACAAAATATCACAGAATGAGACATCACTGTTCTTGTTTCATGAATTTTCTGTTTATTTTCAGTCCATTTTTCAGCACATAAAACAAACAAAAAGTTTGCTAAACTATGGGATACATAAATGATCTATTACCTATTGCTGATCATTATTTATTGTATCTACTGTACTGAAGGATTGAATTTTGTGACTTTTGACTCAAGCTGAGCATGAATAACCTTTTTAGGGCTGGCCATAAGGACAGAACATCTCCTCTTTATGCACAACGCTGCATCAACAGAAAGTCAACATCAATTCAAAGAAATTGCTTTGTCCATTAAATAAAAACACGGCATATTTCTGTGCATATGAGATTGCATCCACCTGCTCCATTCAGACAGGTTTAAACAACAGCACTGCCAGTGTTTTTTTTCCATGTATTGAACAGTCCCATTGAGCCTCACTAGTAATTACTCCCAATCAATGCTGTGACTACATAATGACACAGCAAAAGCATTTCTGGTATACACCACTAAATACACAAGTACATACCTGTACAAGCAAAGTAGCCTCTTGTTGGTAAAATAAATCATCATTTCAGTAAAAGGAGGCATTAAGTGTCAACCAGTGACAATGCAGTCAAACAGCATGAGGCTTCGCTGGAGCGTGAGTGTTGTCTAAACTCACTGTCATATTATGGCCACTGTATTAATGCATCTCAGTGGATCAGCTAAGGTCTCTATGTTGACATTAAACTGAGAGGTCAGGCAGGCCCGAGGGATCTAACTGCATTTTGACATGATGCCTATATCATTTCATAATAAGCAAATAAAACATGGTTATCTGCTCAGTTTGCTTCATAGTCAAAGTGTTATGTAGGCAGAGCTTGTAGACAGAATGTTATTGATGCTAAGTCTGGTAATGGCCATATTGTTTAAACTGTTTTAAAGAAACCTGATGACTGTGGCAAAATAACAAAAAATTAGTCTTATTTTCCAAACTATTTTATCTGTAGAGGAGTAAGAACCTGACAAGGAATATTTTCACTTGTAAATTGCAGCTTTGCACAACAGAGAATAACTTAGGTGATCTAACGCTATAAAATCTAGCTGCATGCAAAGAGATTCGTTTATCAGGTTGATACTACAATTTTCTCATCTTATTTTAAGAGACATATTAAAAAAAACTCTAAGGTGGCAATCCAGAATACTGGCTTTGTTTGCAGTGTCGATACACATGCTGTAACTAACACATATATACATCGAAGAGAGTTAATGAATATCAAGGTGTCTTGGTATTTCCATGTAAACGTCAGAATTTGGTTATTAGAGGTGTAATCTTTGCTGCTAGTTCTCATGCTCAAATTGTCTGCTATAAAACTACTATTTGAAAGGATTGTAGGGGACACTTGGAGGAGCAGGTTTTGGAGCCATTTTCAAACAGCAGTGAGAGGTGAGGGGGCAAAGTCTGGGTTGAGGAAGGTAAAGCCCTGGAAATCTTCCTGATTGATGGCTGCAAGCACATCGGGATCAGATGGAGTGAGCGCTGATGGAGCTGCTGTGAAGAACTTGTCAAAGTTCTCCCCTTTCCTTCCACCCTGAAGATTTAAAGGAACACAAATAAACTTATTATTTTCCTCCTGATTGAAGCAACCATCATGAGAAATGTAAAAACAGAGGGAAAAACAATGAACCTAAATATCTTTTCATCTTTTTACAGAGGCACTCTATTCTAGGAAAACTGGTCACATCTTCTTTTCAACATCCTTGACACCATATAACAGCTATTCTGCTGGATGGTATGAATTTCATGTGGATAATGGGGTTGGCCTTTAACCTCTGAGCATGATCAGCTCACTCTAGGCACACCTCATCATTGGCCAGCAGGTCAGCAAACATGCAAATGGAAGCCTAATGATGACATACATTTGCATATGGAGGAGAAGGAGACACCCCTGGGTCAGAGGGTCCTGGATATTATGTCTGAACTGTCTGTTGCTGAGGGCTCAGAGAACAGGAACAATGGGGATGAAAGACAGAAAACAGAGGTGATTAGAGGAGATGGGAAATAAAAAAGAGAGGAGGGAGCAGCCAATACAATGTCGATGACTGAGAGAGGAAATATGCTGATGACAAGAGACAACAGAAGAGTCAAAGAAAGAAAGAAAAACTGACAGTTCTGGGTTTGAAGGGTGGCTGGATCTCCAGTCTCTCCAGACGGTCCCAGTCAATCCAGCGGAAGAACGGATGCTCCCTGATCTCCCTCTCTGCATCCTCCCCTCCACCCAGACGCTTGGCTGGGTGCTTCGTCATGAGCTAATAACAACAAACTTGTTAAATTTCCATCATTTCTAATTATTCTTTTGTATTTATTTAAATGTAACGGTTAATGTTATTCACAACCAAGTGTTGCAAAGTTCTTTGGAAGATTCTATTAAGATTTTATTTATCTACTTTTATATAGTTTCAATTCACAACACATGTCAGAGTTGGGCCATTTTACATTTTATAATATATATATATATATATATGCATTTCATATATACTGATGAAGCTAACAGGTACGCTACACATGTTTTAATGGAAATCTTGAAACAATGGTGAATGGTGTGCTGGTATAATTTTGATTGTTAAGTCAACAAAACCATTCAGTTATTTATCAATAAAGATCAGGGAAACAGACTTACTCCCTTGCAGATAGCGACCGCCTCACGTGAGAGACATTTTGGGTAAGAGACGCTCTGCTCCATGATGGACTGAAACAGCTCCTCCTCATCAATACCATCAAACGGTGGCTTAAAGAAAACAAGTTTAAAAACCAGCGTAATGAAATCAAACATTTTCAATGCAATTCATACAGAAGTGAACACAGTATACAAGAGGCTTAGGCAACTATTGTTTTGTCAAGATTGAGTTGAGTGTTACCTGTCCTGCCAGCATTTCATACAGCAGGACTCCATAAGACCACCAGTCCACTGCTTTATTATATGGCTGATACGCCACAATCTAAAAAGATGGTGAAAAATAAAAGAAGATAAAGCAGAAAAAGAAGAGAGTAGAGATAAGGAAACAAAAAAGAACAAGGAAGGGAGAGTTGTAGCAGTCAGCTGCTTGGACAGCTATCAGCGACAGCAGAGTGGGAAAAGACAAAGCAAGTTATTAAGGAGAGCAAAAATGAGTTCGGAAATAAGCAACACATGACTGGCTTTGTGTATTTGTGTTTGGCAGCCTGTATGTTTGATTCCTGTGTGCATGCGTGTGTGTGTGTGTTTGTGCATGTGTGCAGGGACGACGGGCACGAGGGAATGACTCCCGGCCCCCCTGGGGAGATATATCGTACTGTATCTCTTCCAAAATGGCAGATGCAAAGGAATCAATGAGTGTTTACATAAGAGAGTCAATACCCAGGGGTTTCATAGTGAGGCTTACAATATCAAAGACGAGTGTAATAGTCACATCCTGCCTTCCTCTCTGTTCTTTCTCTTGCAGCTACAAGTCCGGCAATGAGACAAGCTCCATCACCATTTCTCTGCTTATTTACGCAGACATGCAGATATACATTCATCAAACATTTTGTACGATTAACATCATACAGACAGATAGATTTTGCATATCAAAAAGGAAAAAAGGACCAGAAAACTTAATTTTACCTTTTATATGGTTGATATTTGGATTATCATTGATGCTTTTAGTCTATTTAACTAGATTTCATTGGTTTGTCACACTCAGATTAATTAATTATTTTAAAGGATGTATTCAAACATTTTACCATATGGAGGTACAGGTGTCAACACAGAGGCTGGTTTTGTTTTGCAACAAAATTTCAAGATGCTTTCTTTATTTAAACAACAGTCAAAGAATGATTGTTTCAGACATTACCTAAGTATGTGGCATATTTTTACATAGCATCATGACAAAAGCAAAGCAAACCACTGGTTTCTTCTTGTCTCACTGTTCCCTGACCAAAGTTCTTTACAAAAATACATAGTAAACCTGTAACCAGTGTGAGCTGGTGGTAATACAAGCCCAAGAACCTTCACCTGAATTTAAGTCCTAAAATGAAAATATAATCTTTTTTACTTTTATTGTTGTTTGCTTGGGTTTAAAGCAACATAAGTTTGACTCTATTTGATGTTTACAATGACATTTATAATGCACATGCCTGGAGTTATTGTTACCCTGCAGCATCCTGGGGCTGACAAACCTCCTTTCATAACTTTGGGTTTCAGCTGTGACAGCTGTGTCCTGCTCTGGATCACCGTGTCACACACCAGCAACTGGACATAAACACCCTGATCAGTTTTAACCTGCACAATAGCTGAGATGGCATCGGAGAAACTCAAGAAGAGATTATAAACAATAAACAATAAATAAGATCAAAGTCAACGTTGGACTGACTTTTTTTCACTGGAGAGAGCTGAGAGAAGAGACATGATGCAAAATAAATGCCAAATTAGCCTTTGCCAGGGAGTTTCACAGAGCAAAAATCTGCCAAAGTTCAAGCTTTGGTATAGAAAAGGTTTGATATGCATGTCAATTAAGAAAAGTCAGTTATAATTTTCTAGCCAGCTTGTTCTTTAAAAATAAAAGTTTAATACTTTTTAGATTTGAACTTTAGATTGTGGAGGCCTATAATGTGTAAAAATTACATATCAGCAACCTGCATGAGGCTTGTCACAAAGACAAGAAAGAGAAACAGAGATAATGATACCAGTGCATCTGTGAAAAGGTCAGAGAATAACTATTTGGCAACATCAGTTGACCAAAACTATTTCTTTGTTGATGTGTTCACCATGACAAAACTTCTAAGAGACAATCTTCTGGAAAGGTTTTCAATAGTCCAAGTACATGATTTTAACATATTAACTGGAATTAGCAAATAACATGACATGATTTCTTTGAAATCAGACTGCTTTAGGCTGAGAAATGGCGAGATTAAATACATATGCAAATTTTCTTCAACAATTTTGTAAGACTGGCTTGAAATACAGGAAAGCAGAGATGTGATTAAATACTAAAATGGCAGTAACTGACACCAAATTCATTTCACAAACAACGCGCCCTCAGCCTTAAATTCATTATAAATCAAGTTGAACACTTTTCATACAGCAACCTTAAATGCAGATGGATGAATTGATTTTTTTTCACCGCGAGACTGCTGATTTGACCCTATATACCTATAATAAAAACAACATGTCAGGAATTGATCTTTTAAATGAAACTGTCTTCATCGTTTTTTGATAAAGACTTGAACGTTATCAGCTTCAGTAAGAGAGTAACAGAACTAGTATCACAAGGTCAGTGAAGGACAACAGGATTTCTATGCGACAATTGCACTGCACAGGCACACACTGCTCCTAATTGAATAATGTGAAGTTAATTATTCAAAAATGCTGACAAGGTCAGAGAGGACAGAGGAGACAAGAGGAGCTGCAGTGAAGCAGCTCGCAGTCTTGCAGCAAGGCAAAACAGGTCAAGCAGAAGGAGAAGGGGGAAATGAGACAAATCTAACAATCAAATGAGAGAAGTTTCACTAGAGACTGTGGACAATCGAATGAATGGAGGGGCCATCATACCTCAGGGGCAATATAGTCAGGAGTTCCGCAAAATGTGCGTGTTGTGTCGCCCTCGAACATGCCCTCCCTGCACATCCCGAAGTCGGCTATCTTTATGTGGCCCTCACTGTCAAGCAGCACATTGTCTAGCTTCAGGTCTCTGAGAAAGATGAAGATAAATAACACGGTATGAATCATTTTGTTAAATAAAATCTTTATAAGAGTCATCAGCCACAAAAGAAATGATAAATCAGTGTCATGTCCGTGTTTGGCAATGACAGTAACAAACACGCCATGGTGGATAAGCAGCCCACATTCCTACCTGTAGATGATCCCTTTGCTGTGAAGAAAGAAGAGGCCGACTGCTATCTCTGCTGCATAAAACCTGGAGGGAGTGAAGGGGAGGAGGAGGAGGAGGAGGAGGAGGGAAGCTCACTGCTGGTTGCTTTCTTTCAGAAAATTGGACAAGGTTTTCAGCTAATTCAAAAGATGATGATAAGAGGAGCAGGAGCTTGAGAGGGTGATGAAAGTGGAGAGTAACCAAACAGATGAAACAGCAGAAAATAAAGAAAGAGAAACAGAAATGTAGAACAGGATAAGAATTAGTTTTAGATGATTGATCAAAGATCATTGATTGGATGAACAGCCGCAGGAGGAGAAATTTGGTGGAAAGTAAGAGGACTGGTGCATGAACTGACGGGTTAGCAGGTGTAATGAACAAAGCAAAGACATGAATGTGCATGCAAAGCAATAGAGGATGAAAGACAGGCAGGAAATGAGACTTGTGTAGATGAGAGCAGTGAATAAAAGTAGAAATGATCTGACTACGTACGCTGCATGAGCCTCTTTGAACTTCCCAACTTGCTGAATGTGAAACATCAGGTCTCCTCCATTGACATATTCCATCACATAATACAAACGGTCCTGCAAAAAAACACATGCAAGCTCTGCACATTTGATCCCATCATGTTAACACCCAAAAAGCAATCTGCTAAGAATGTTTCTGTCAAGAACCCAAAAACATTCTGGTCATCATATTTATTAAACCATATTCAGTAGGGCTGTGACGATACAATTTTGTCCCGATTCGATTCGATTTGATTCCAATTTTTTGTCAATTCGATTTAAATTGTGATTCTCACAATTCTTTGATATTGCTGATTTTTGTAGATTAAAAACAAAATAAATGTATAAAACTAATTTTTTTGCTCGTAATATTTCTTGATTTCAATTAGGAAAAAAAAAAGACACAGTAGCCAGATTATCATTCTGCTGCTTTAATGACCCAGAAGACAAGTAAAAAGATCAATAAAAACGATAAAAATGACAAAATTTTTATACTGGATTATTTTTATTTGTTTAAAAAAAAAAAATCGATTTTTTTAAACAAAAAATCAATTTTAAAATTGTGAAGCAAAAAAATCCCGATTTTCGATTTTTCGATTCGATTTTCCCACCCCTAATATTCAGCCAGTCTGGACTGGAACAGCTCCGAGGAAGACTACGCAGCCAAAATACCAAGCCTGCTTTCCTTTGCTCAGTTTAATTAAAACAATGTGGTCAATATAGGACTTTTACCACACAGATGCACACACCTCAGTCTGGAAGGCGCAGTAGAGTGACGTGAGGAAGTGAGGGCGAGAGGGGAGCGCAAGTACCCTCCTCTCAACCAAAGCACTCTCTGTGTCCTCGTCCTGGAAGAGAACATCTTTCTTCAGAACTTTCACAGCAAACAGGCGCTCACTGCCTCGCTCCTCTGCCAACAGCACCTGAGCAGGAACAGAGGGAGAGAATGTTACTTGAATGACATGTCTCCCAAGACTGAACAAAGAGCTACTGTATGTCTTCAAACAGTAAGATATTTTTAGTTATAAACAATGCCTCACAGACTGCCTTCCATGGAGAAAAACAAGCAGAGAAAAGGTAAAACCAAAACAAAGCTAAACTAAAAAAAAAAATCTGTTTTCATTTCCAAATTCCCTGCAAATTTTCTCACACATTTAATGAAGCAGCACAGGGGTTTTTAGCTTTATGGGTTATATTGCTTTACAACATAATGAATTCAGACTTAACAGAGTTAAAATATTCTCAAGCGTACTTCTCACTCAAGTTTCATCCGTCAGCCCAGAAAGAACACTTGTACTGTACCGCAGTGCTGCCAGTTTTTTAGGTCACTGTGTGATGAGTGACAAGGTGCTCCAGTTGGGTGAAAACTAGTTTCACTGCTTTAGTAAACCTAGTAAACCTTTAGCTTTTGAGGCACACGTACAGCACGAGTTCATGCAAACACCTGGACGTAAGATTTTCTCCTCTGAACAGTGGAGATGAGCTCCAAAGGGAATCATGCTAAAGATGGAACGTTTTCTTTGATGTTTTTGCATTATTTTTATTTAGTAGTTCAGCACATAGATATAATGAAAATGGAAAGCAACAGTTTTGGCATCTCATCCACCAGGCTCCATGTTGCTAAGACTTCAGCTTGTTCACAGTCATCATGAGGAAAGAAAAGCCTGCATTTTTGAATTGCCATGGGCTCTTCTGACTTGTTCTCTTACACAGTGAAAATGAAAATAATTGATCCCCACAAAGCAGAAAAAGACTGTTAGACTATAGCGCAGTATTTTCACTGAGTTCTTTTCTTTATAAAAGTGATTAAAAATGGTGGTTAGCAGTAATTGTTGAGGTCAAACTGAGGTAAAAAAAAAATTTTTTTTCCAAGAGAACTGCTGGTAGGACTTCTCATTAAAAAAGCAAATTAAACCCTAATTTCAGATGTGAAGGCCTTGATGATGCCTCTAGAGTTGTGGTGCGCTATTCTTTTATGTATCAACATGAACATGGCTACAATCATGGCTGGGAAGTCATCAGAAGAAAGTCTTTCTTGATTCACCTTTTTAGAATTCAGTCAGAACATTGCAAATCAACTTGAAACCCAGTATGATTTGGAGACAAGTTGTGTGGAAAGTTGAAAATGCTGAGAAACCAGTAGTACAGGGATCATTTCCCTGGATACGTCCCAAACTTCATAAAAAAAAAAAAGGAATCCTTTAAAAATAAGACAGGAGGGGAATCCACTGGGTAGCTGGTTGTAAAAGTCAAGCAAAAGTCCTTTTTTGTGATACCATATAATCAGATCTCAGTAAAGGATTGTTCTGATGTCGATGGTCCTTTAAAAGCCTTTATTTGGTCCATTTTTAAGAACGCCCTTTTCATATATCATTAGATTTTTTAAACCACCCACAGTTCTTTTCACACAATAAAGATGGCTGAAATGGATCAACGTCAGCATCCATCTATCTATTTTCCCCTATTTGTCCAAAATCAGGTTGCAGGGTCACCAGCCTAACCAGGGAAGCCCTGACTTCCCTTTCCCCGGCCACATTTGCCAGCTCATTATGGGGGGATAAGCCATTTCCAGGCCAAATCTGTCCACCGACAGATTTGGTTGAAAAATGAGAAAGGTGTCTTTTTCCATGATGTAGAAAAGATTTTTTATAGTGTATAAAAAATAGTCCCTCAACTATCCATACCTGCATATGGTATTGTGCAATTTTACAAACCCCAATTAACAAGTAGAGAACTACCAGAGCATGTGGACACACACAACCAAGCCAAGGCTCAAACAAGTGACTCTCTAAGAAAACAGTGCTAGCTGCTACATCACCACGCAGCAGACCTAATTGTGGTGGGATGAGGAAATATTTTTCACAACGCATCTTTATAAATATATAGCTATAGAGACATAGAGTTATATAAGTATATAGACATAGATCATGTTTGTTTTCTGAATGTTTTTGGGAATAGAAAATGCTGTATCATATGCGCCAAATGTTCTCCTTTCAGATTATTCTACAAAGTTGCTGGACTGTGATCTGAAACAGAAAGTGAGTTTGTTTGATAGAGGATCCTCTAAAAATCCCTTTTGAACAAAATAAATAAATAAATTAAAACAGATTTGTAATGGGATTTCCCTAAAGTCTAAAACTGTTCTGTGTCAGATGCATAAACTTGTCCCAAACTTCAACATCTTTTGTTTATTTTTATTTTTTACTAAACATAACTTTAATGGACTGCCTTAATGTATACATAAAAGCAACATCCATGGATGCCTCGTGTTTAGTGTGTAGCAAGAATGAGAAGGGCCTCCACAGGTTTTAATGAATGTTAAAGGTGATGCAACTCATTTCTGAGCATCCCCAGAATGCCTTGCTCCTCTTCCTGTGTAAAAGATGTTATGTTGCAAAAAGTTTTTTTGTTTTTTTTTTTTTTTTAAATGGTGAAAGAATTTTTTTGTAGTACTGTAAATATTTTAATGAATTATTGAATGAATTTTTGGACTATCAGGTTATATTTTACTTATTTAGCAATTTCCAACAAGTGACATTTTGACTGGGAAATATTAAATCAGCTCTTTTCTTAAACACAACTTGTATTAAAAATGAGAAAATGTGCAAGTGAAAAAATATGTTCAATCCATTATTCTGATAGGAGGAAATAACTGGGATAAGGTAATGTTTATTCAAAGTTGATTCATGCCTGAAGATTTCCAGAAACATTTATGTCATAAATGAAAAAATGCAAAGTGGTTCCAGTGTTATTATCAGACATTAAAAATACATTCTAAGGACAGTTCCACACTCTTATGAAAATGGCCGCAAGTGGGTCATTCTGACTGTTAATGGCACTTTAACTTTCCACAATGAGAGCCACATGTTGCAGATTTCAGTGTGAAGGAAATGGTCAAGAGTGCTATGAAATCCTGACAGCAACATTGTTCTCTATCAGCTTGTCCCTCTGAAGGGGAGATACAGCAAATCATCACATCATCACACCTTCCTGAAGCAACCCACTGCATTTATGATTAGGACCAGCCCTCAGAGAACAGTCGTGCACCTTTTCGAGGCTGCAGCAGCACAGGGGAGCAGGACTGAAACTGCAGCTCCACCACCCCAAAGTCCTGACAACACAGTTTAAAATGGTCCTGTCAGATTATGCCGATTGGCTGTTGAAGATAAAGGATCTTATTTTACTTTCAAATAATGGTGAATAGTAGAGAAAATTACCCATTCTATATTTCATAAATCAATGCATCTGGATTATTGAAGAAAATTGTGAGAGTGAATTTACAGTTCTGATGAAGCGTTACTCCCTGTGAAAAATCCTGCCGTCTTCTGTGATTGTATCTCCTGCTCTGCTTCGTGATTTCAAACTAACTCAAAAAAAAACTGGACTCATCAACCATCACAGTATCACAACTCACAGCAATATGTACTTCCTCTCATTTCAAGGGCTGCAATCCCATTTTCCTTTGGTCATTTTGTTGCTTTCTGCAGTTCAGTAATCCTCCTCTGTTTCTCCGTCAGTCTCTTTCTCACTTCCCTCACTCAGCAGCCCCAGGGTCTGTCATTCCTTTCTTAGGTCACTCTTTTTTTTCATGTCTTACATAATTTGAGTCTATTTCTCCTGTCCTCTGTAGACTCTCCTCTGACAGTTATGAAACAACACAGGGGGATTTCAGAGGAGAAAGGACTTAAAACTACGCTTCATTATTTTTCATCTTCCTGGGAATTAAAGAGAAAATAAAGAGCAAAGGCTCCCTTGAAATGAGCAGTTCCGGGAGCGCTGCATGTGTGGCATGTGGGAGGCCAGCCTGACTGCTGACAACTTAAAAAGAAACTAAGGGTTAAGTGAATCATTTGGCAGTGAAAAGAGAGACAATGAGCATGCTACTAAGGATGTAGAATTATTTTTTTCAAAGAAATTCATCTTTGCTATTCCCAGGAGCGGCGGGATAAAATGCCACTTGAAGGTCAAGAGCAAAGAGGAGATTCTTTAAAGCCAGGAAGAAATCTGTTGTTTTCAGCATGAGTAACCTTTTTGATTTCGCCCACAATTGTTGGATCAGCGGCGTTTGATTGTGTGTAAAGAGGGTGGCATTTCATCTGAGGCTGCTATGGTTACCTTGCCAAAGCTGCCTTTGCCAAGCACCATGAGGAAGTTGAAGTCATGGATGGCCACTCTGACTTTGCTGGGACCTGGTGTGTGGACAGGCGGGCAGGGTGGGACAGGAGTCGGGGACAGGACCACAGGGAAGGGTTCAGGTACTAGGGCAGGTACCAGCTGAGGCAGAGTGGGTGTCGTAACATCTGGCTGAGGTTCCTGGTGAAACATAATGGAACAGTTTTGAGACAAATGGTTGAATGAAGTCCAAGATTCACACGAAACAAAAAACAATAAACAGCAGCAGAAAAACTGACATTGTACCCTCTGTTTTGGAAGACAGTCAGGCAGAATAATTCTGCACCCTGCTGGAAGCTGAGCATACCAGAAGAATAAAGAGTGTGAGGGGGTCTCTTCTATAATTTATTATCCACTTATTTAGCCACAACACCAATATAAGTCTTCCAAGCTTACGCACACAAATAGAATTGCGGACATCAGGACAGTTCAAGACCTTGACCTAGTGTTAGCATTAGCAACCGTCATGTTTTAGATCTAGACAATCATAAGCTGATAAAGTCTATGCCAAGCACTAAGGATAAATGGCCATTAGGCATGCTGAGAAATACAATGTTGCTTCACTCTCTGCTGAATAAATATTCCCTGAACAGTTTTTTATTCGTCATTTACAGCGGCCAGTGGTTTTATGTGCAGAGTACAGCTGAATATCTCTTACCTGCAGGTCTGGATCTGGCACAGGGATGTTGTAGTACTCCCCCTCATCTTGAGCCAGCAGCTTGAACCAACCACATATGGGGCGCCTGAAGATCTCACTGACTCCAAATGACAGCGCTCCCATGAAGTCATTCCTGGACGTGCGGTCCCAGTCCCACACCTCCACAGACAGACGTCTGTCCCACTGGTGGCCACGCACTGAGCTGAAAGTATAAACACAAACAGTTCAACAACAATGCACACTGAACATGATTTTCTTTTTAAAGGTGCTTGGCTGAGTAATTATCTGTGTCATTTTTATTTAACTCCTTTTAAAGGAGAGATCTGTTGATTTTCCATCTTGGATTAAATTTCACAATGACTCACAAGGTGAAGCTCTCATTCCAGACAGGATTGAGTGTTGAACGGATGGTCTTAGTTTTCTGTTTGCTGTGGCTCTTTGGGTCTGGAATCAATTTAAGTTTAACATATGGGTCTGACAAACCATTTGGATCCATGGGCATCAGGTTCCGAGCCTCCCGCACTTAGACATTAGGCAGAATGAAAAAAGAAATTAAATTAGAAAAAAATATATTGAGAAATCTTTTATCTGTTTTTGTTTTTTTTCTTTATGAACACCTCCTCTCATAACCAAGCAAGTCCTCTCACCTGTGACATAGACATCCTCCTTGTCTCCTCTGATGGTCAGGTGGATTCTTCCTCTCTTTTCTGTGTGATCCTGACCACAGAGACTGGGGACGCTGGTCTCACACCGCCGATGCACGTTCATGTCACAACCTCATCAAACAAAGAAAAGCAAAATGCAAAGTATTAACACTTGCAAACATGCATGTTGGGAAGGAAACCACTACTAATACATTTTGCATGAGAATGACAGAATATCAAATCTGGAGGTATTTGTTACAAAAACACAACCAGCATCCAGGAGTTTTTCTAAACACACTCTGCTCTGGTGTGAAGGATAAGGAGGCTCGCTGTATTTCCTCGTTTTCCCAGATGTCTCTTATCCATACAGCCCAAGGTTCCTCATTTTAGGCTCACAATTGTGGATCTGTTATTGACTGAAGTTGAGGATGTTTTTCAGGTGAAAGTTTCAAAGTAGAGCCTGGTGCTTCAGGGGTCAAAGAAGCTGAAAACTTTTGGAAAACACCAGAAAAATCCACTCATATTCTTTTTTTTTTTTTTTTAACAGTTTAATCTTGAATTAAAACAAAATGCTCGGGACCAAAAGGTTGCCAGTTTGGTTACTAGACTAATAATAAAAACATGAGCAGGTGCAGTGAATAATCAGAGTGGTCATCTTCTTGTATGCACATCGATGTGTTTGAGCAAAGCACCCGTCACTGCCAAACACGCTTTCTGAGTGCTGCACCTGTGGCTGCCTACGTGCTTGGGAAATACAAGATTCTTTTATGTGAACAGCTTTTTACCCTTGCAGTAGAGTTAATGCTGCACATTAGAACTGTGGGAGTTGAAACTCACTGGTACATTTCATGCCCTGATGGATGAGGCCATACAGCAGTGAACCACAGTGGTCGCAGAATGTGGGACTGGAGTATGTGTGGACTTTAAATGTGTGTCGGCTCTTCAGGTCCTGCAAAGAAGCAGAAAACAGTCTGCACCGAATATTCACATTCACATACACACAGCAGGGTAGAGACGGAGAGCACATATTTCCACACAAATGCGAATGATAAGAGAAGAAATGGTGCATCTGCGGACAACCTAATTAGATTTTTTTTTTTCACCTGAAGAGGACAAACATCTAGCTTCTAGGCAAGGCTGCATGTGTGTAAGTGTATATATACAGCACAGCCAAGGATTAATCATTTTTATCTCTCTGCAGCTCACCTGACCACCCTGCCTTCACGCTTCGTAAACCACCCTCTACACACCACCCGCTGTACCCGAAACTGTATTTCCTCCCTTGTTGCTCTGAGTCGCTGTTCAAAAACACTGTCACCCTGTGTCTTCTTTTCCCTCTGTGTGTTCCTTTCACTATATCCTTTACTCACTCAATACACACATCTATGACCATACATACATTTTTCTTTATCTAATTTTGAAGGCTTTTTTATTGCTAGTGGGGAAAAAGAAAGAAAAAAATAGAACAGAAAGAATAGACAAATCTCCCTTAAATCCATAAGATAACACACAGAGGAGGACTGAGCGATTTCTCTCTCTCTCTCTCTCTCTCTCTCTCTCTTATCAGTTCCTCCCACCCTCAACATGCATCTCCTTACAATCTCAATCTCCAGCTCCCTGCATCTTCCGGGCTTCGTAGGGTGACACAACATGAGTGTAGACGTCACAGATGAGACAAGGCTGAGCGATGCAAAGGATGCATGGATTGACGGATGAGTCATGCATGCATGTCACTGGCAGTAAGCAAAGGACTTAATATGCTGATAACGGATACAATTTTAAAAAAGAAGGAAAAGAAGAGTGTAAAGGGGTAAATGATATTATGGATACACTGACACATGTACTCACATCTGGTCTGGGGGCAGCCACAGAGCCAGGACAAGTGAAGGTCACAAACTCGTGACATCTTTTGTGGACCACAAAGCTGCAAACTAGAAAGAACAGAGAAAGAAGAAAATCCCCAGATTTTTCCAGAGAATATATCCAAGAAGATTAAATACTGCAGAAAAACACAATAACACAAGGTTTTATCTGTACCTTGACACTGGAATCCTTGCTTGCCGATTCCCCTGAATGAGAAAGGCACAAGGATTAAGGTACAAAAACAATCCTCTTTATTTCTGTTGGAGGTGAAATATTTTGCTTTGGAGACAGAGATAGAGCTGTTGCGTTATTCTGCCTTGTATTTGAACCAAAGGATATGCAGGCACAAGATCTTTCATATAAAAATGAGACTAGCTGTTTTTGAAACTGCCAGCCTAATAAACAAAGTCCTTATGTGTTAAGTTTAAATGCCAAATTTCTTTAAACAACACTACTGACCAATTACTGTATATGCAAACACACAAGCAACTGCACACAACTGCCTTTCTCTTTTTAAAGCTGCAATGTTAGCTAGTTTAGTGTCTTCTTAGAGCTTTAAGTGAATAATTAAAGCCATTGATTGACTAAAGTGTCCATTCAGCAGCTTGTCTGTTGTGAACCAAGTTTGATCAGGAGGTTTAGAAAGTCAGACAACAGAAGTGCCTCTGAGAGCTCCTTTACAATCATACTGGAGGGGCCCTGAGGTTCATAGGAATCTGACCATAATCACTGATCTACAATCAGTTCACCATCTGACTAAATGGTAATTAAAGATGGGGTTGCAGGGGGCAATCTGATCCTTGATCAGCATTCAAAAGAAGTCTATCTGCAGCCCTGAGTGTATAAACCAGTTCTGCTTTTTGACCAGCAGAGAGCATTACATCACCAGATATGGTTTTATAAAGAGAGCTCACCGTGTTGCGTGCTGGTCTGACAGATACAGATTTAGTGTTCTGCACTGTGATTTTGATAAAGGTTTAAAAAAAAAAAAAAGCAATTATAAAAAAAAAAAAGATAGAAAAAAATACCAGTCTTTCTTATGTGTGAAAGTCTTGTTCATACAGAAAAACTTTAATATGTCATGACAGACCAACAAAGATAGTGTTGACATGCTTTCTGCGTGGAAATACAAATATTAAATTGTAAAAACAGCTGCACGGTGGCGCAGTGGTTAGCACTGTGGCCTCACAGCAAGAAGGTTGCTGGTTCGATCCTTAGCTGGTTTGGTCAGTGGCCTTTCTGTGTGGAGTTTGCATGTTCTCCCTGTGTATGCATGGGTTCTCTCCAGGTACTCTGGCTTCCTCCCACCATCCAAAGACATGCATGATAGGTTAATTGGTCACTCTAAATTGCCCCTAGGAGTGAGTGTGAGCATGAGTGTGGTTGTTCGTCTCTCTGTGTGTGGCCCTGCGATGGACTGGCGAGCTGTCCAGGGTGTACCCTGCCTGTCGCCCAAAGCCAGCTGGGATAGGCTCCAGCTTCCCTGCGACCCTGAATTGGAAAAAGCGGTTCGGAAAATGAATGAATGAATGAAATTGTAAAAACACATAGTGAATATATAAATATCCAGCTCGGAAAGTGTTGACTAGGTTAAATTATTATCCAATAAATTATATGTTTTATATAAGTGATAGCACGCAAAGCTGGAACATTAGACTGTAAAATATTGACACGTCTGAGAATGCAATTATCAGAGCTGTTTAATGATGGTTGAAGCACTCTTTGAACTCTTGCCAATAGTTTTAAATATTTTAATTATAGATTAGTCTTGGCGATTTATTAATTGGAAGATTCTGGAATTGGAATTTTAAAGAATAAATAAGAAAGTGATGTCGTAACAAGTGACTGGAACTTTAATTGCAGATGTCAATTCTTTGTCAATTGAATTATTGATCTGTCTTCAACCCATTTAAGATCATGCTGAATTTTTATTTACAGCTGCGGGTGATATTTTATTACTCAAGTCAATGTCAAGTAAATTAGATTTTTTTAAAAATACATTATGTCTACGAAGATAAGAGTTGAAGACATGCAGTTTGATGTTGTTCTGAGCTGTGAAGCAATGCTGAAAAATAATTTATTGCTCTATTTTTGTCCTTGAGCAGATTTTAATGCACATATTGCAAAACCAGCCCATAAAAATCACATATCAGTCCACTTCTTATACGATATAACAAAATGATACACATCTCTGCACCCCAAGTTTTAAAAAGCACAACAAATTCCAAGTTAACATTACATTTTTTTTGAGCAATTTACATGCATATCTCCTGCTGCCCATGACTTCATGAACACTGAGCTGAATGTATTTGAGCGTGCCTTTATTGGCAAATATTCAATTTGGTTTAAACAAAGTTAGTCTTGTCTGGCTTATCAGTGGTACATTGCATGCATGTTAGCATGTTAGAGAACAGCATGTTGTCCAATATATACTTAAATACTGAAAAATTGTGCATGTGCATTAAAAGGTTTAGAGAAAGCCAAGTCAGGTGAACCTTTAATGCATTTTAGGTACATTCTCTAATCACACAAAAAGCTGAAGATCCCCAACTTATTGTAAGCAGCTAGTTTTAGTAAATCAATGGCTGGACAGGCAATCACACATTTTTCTGTGGTGTATATAAAAAACGTATAACACAATATAATTACTGCTATTAAAAGTCTCCAAGTTCTTTACATATTTTGTATATCAAGAAAACTCTTTCTGAAAAACCTGCAAATATAATTGTCAGATGAACCTATATTATCCAAGTGTAATGAAGTGAAAGGTGTAAGCAGCAGAAAAAAACTGAAAATAATACTGGTAGCTCCATTAAGCACCAATTCAGTTTTGGGAGTAACTAATGCAAAGAATTGACAACTGTAATGATTTATTTAGTTGGTTTATTCAGCTTTACCAAATCAGTACATGATAATTGTTGCCACTGTACCTGAGATTTTTATCTTTCTATGATTTTTTTTATCTTTTTATCTTTCTAGTTTAGTTATTTTAAAGAATTAAAACATGTGTTTTTTCCTTACAGTAAAACTGATAAAGATATAACTGAGCTGCCAAACAGAATAATACTGCTGGAACCTAATAAGGTGCAAGCCCTACCCTCTTAGACCTTGAATTAATAAACAACAAATTTACATTTATAAATTAGAACAATTTTGTCTTAATCTTTAATTATTCTGACACTTCATCTCCCAGGGGCCTTGAACACCCAGGTGAGAGCTGCTGCTTTGACATCTTGTGTAAAGGAAAAGAGATTTCACCCTGAATTAAGTGTCACCATGGCCGCCAAGTCAGCAGCTAGTTGGAGAAATTTCCTGAGAGATACCCAGAGGCTGCTGGCACACACAGCGCCCTGCACCCAGCATATGGTACATCCCCACCATATGTCCAAACACACGACCACTTCCACACACAATGACACACAAATGCTGCCATGAAGTCTTCTCTGGATTGAACAGGCACACAGCATGTTATTTGTTCAATACATCTTTTTTCTTGACAAGTACCAATAAGTCTGCTTGTCAAAGCTCAGATGTGAATGTTTAGGCATTGGTTACTTACTTGCAACATTGCTCTTTACAAACCACCCAATTTAAGTAGTTTATCAAATAGAACCCACCGTTGATCTAAAGAAAAATTATTAACCCCAAATATGGAGGCAGGTGAAAAAAAAATCAAAATCAGACATGCAGGAGGCCTTATTGTAGATCTAGATTAGTTTTAGGACTGAAATATTTTGAAACTTGCATTGAAATGGTTTTTAATAATGATAGACACTGACAATTAGGCTATTTTTGGCTTTTTTTTTTTTTTTTTTTTACATTGCATGGTTTTATGGTTACATTACATTGTATGGTACAGCTTCTGTTTTGGTTTGGCTTGGTTTTCATTGTATGCTGTACCAAATAACTGAAACCATCTGATACTTTTACGCTTGGAAACACAAAGATGTAACAGACCACCAAGTAGATCGAGATTGGTCACAGGATATGAAATCAAAAGAAAAAAAGTTTATAAAAAGAAAAGCAAATCTCCCGGAAAAGCCTTTTTTTTAATTTTGTTTTACAGACTGGTCTTCAAACAACAATGGAAGTCAATAAACAAATATCTTTCTCAAGTTGAGGTTATATTACCTGTTGTGGAAAACAACATTTTTGCAGCTCGTACCAAATAGTTTGATCAAATCTTTCTAGTTGTGCTTCAAATTTCCAAAATTGACATTTACAGAAGTGACTAACAGATCTGTTTAAGAACTCCATGATAACTGTCAATGTATTTTTGTACAGTCACGTGTGCCAGCATTCAGTAATGAAGTTCCTGTTTCTCTCTATGTGTGTCTCCATGTTTGAGATATCACATTAATTTTCAAAAGAAATTTCTGTGGCGTAGGCAGCTATGTGGAGGTGAGGTTATATGATCACATCAGGTCAGTGTGGGAAGAATCTCCAGCAGGCAGCTAAAACTGGTGAAAGAGAGAAAAACGTAGAGGGAAAGTCAGCACTGGATGGAGTGGTGGGATGCCTGAGGAGGCGGCATGTGAGCTGTCAGGGTGGTTTCTCTGTAGAGGTGCAGCACTGTGTGAATTTGTGTGCATTACCATATGAAGTCGGTGCAGTGGCTGCAGAAGGTGGGCTGTTTGAAGAAGCGTGCTGTGAACTGATGGTCTTTCACCTCGACAATTCTCTTGTGTTTGAGCGCTCCCTTCCTCTGAAACACGGGCACCCTAGGTGGAGGGGAGAGTGGCGAAGGCAGAGGGGACGCACCGGGAGATATTGCAGATGTAGGGGAGGCCAGGGTCAGTGGGGAGAGGGAAGGGGGAGGGGAAACCGGAGTGGACATGCCTAAAAGATGCAGATGAAGGGCTAGAGGAGGGACAGGAGGAGTCAACGACAGTCAAAGCAAGTCTCACAGGCAAAACATGGGAGAGAGTAGAGAGGAGGAAGCAAGGACAAGGAGGAGGAGCAGAGATAGGAATGATGAAAAATGTAATGGGTCATGGTGGAGACAGGAGTTGTATTAATGGCGCATAACATGTAGGGTAGAATGCAGGGAAGGAATGATGTGATGAAGAGAAAGATCAAGAATGGATGAGTAGATTGGAGGTGCAGGAGAAGAGCAGATAAAATGACAGGTAGATAGAGAAAGAGAAAAGAGAGGTATAATGAAGGAGACAGGAAGGTTAATTTACATACAGAGACAGAAGTCTCCTAAGAGACTCTGGGACGCTGAACGATTACTGCAACTCAACGAGTGTCCCACATACTGCCTGCCTATCTTGCCCACATCTCCCTCTATCTGCACCCCATATATCTCCATTTCCCTGCCAGCTATGAAAAGCCCCCACCACACCCACCCCCTAGTTGTTATGTCAACTACCTCCTGTTGCCATGTCAACAACACCCCCACCAGCTGCTCCAGTAATAGAGCCTGCATCCTCTCTCATCCTCCTCCCTGCCCTTATTAGCAATTAGTCCCATTTCTGCAGAAAAGTTTGGACCAGAATAACATGTACATGTCTGTGGGGACGGTGGTGTGTAAGGAAAAGTGCAAAATGGCAAATATTAGCTGGAGAGATTGTGTTCAGGAGTTGCACACCACTAAAAGATAAATGAAATACAGAGTTTTGATGAATAAATAAAAAAGCCCATAGCAAAAACCAATGCCAGAAAAATAAAGTAGTGAGATGATGGTGTCTCAGCAGACATGCTGGAGCAAATCAATCAGAGGTGAAAACCAAAAATGAAAGGAAAAAATGGCACTGTGCTGAAAATGAGGAAAATAATAACGAGAACTGAAATGCAAAAAAAAAAAAAAAAAGTTCCATGTCCTATCCAGAAATGATGAAGAAAAGACAAAATACCTGAACTTGTAAATTTGGAGTCTCGACCAAAAGACAGCTTTTCCCAGTTCCTCTCCTCTCTTCGTCTGACTTAGCTCAAATAAAAAAACTAATGTGTCGCACCTGTTGCTGGTCACCTCAAACAGAGAGCAAGAAGACAAAAACAGAAACCAAAAGGAGCAGTGGCCAGTAGAAAAGAATAAGACCAAAAAAATTACAAAAAAAAGAAAAAAAATATACTCAAACTTAAAACTTCAAACTCATGCAACATGACATTTGAGATATTCAGGCTGTTTAAGAACCAAAGAAAGACGAGTGAAGTGGTATATATCCGTTAACCCAAAGGCAGGGTGAGGAGGAGGATGAGGAGCGGTAGTATTCTCTTTCCAAGATTGATTCAGTTTTACGAGGAAGAGGATGGGAGATGCAGAGAGTAAGAGAGAGAGGGAAGAAAAATAAAGGAAGGAAAGAGAGAGAGTGAGAGAGAGGAGGAAGATTGAGGGGAATAGGCGGCGATTCATTTGAAATCTGGGTTACTTCTCTCAGGAGAGGGTGAGGGAGGTAGAGGAAGGAGGACGGATGAAATAGAAGCTGCCATTTTGCCACAATCAGTACAGTATGGATATGCAAGTGCCAAATGTCCCCAACTACTTCATGTGACAAAGGGAAGACAGAGAGAGGAGTAAAACAAAAGAAAAGAGAACTTCAGAGGTGGAGAGTCCAAGAAATGCCAAGTTAAGCAGAGCTAAGCCTGGAAATAAACAGAAGTTTCCAATAGAGGATCAACAGGCCTGTAAAATAAATAGCAGTGCTGATCTGTTCTGCAACAGTGCAGTTCTGGATGTTTACAGCATTTCAATGATCTGGGATCAGAACAAGTGGTGACATGATATCACTGCTCCACTCTGCACTGAAACCAGGTCAGCTAAGCCTGATGGGAGGGATGTCTCCCTTATTTTGAGGGTGGTAGTCCATTGATTGCCCACACATGCACACACACTGATCTATCATATAGGAGAACATTGCATCAGCTTCTTACCCCTTCACAAGCCCAAATACGATCAGTGAAAAATCTGACCCCATATTTCAAACATATCAAAGCAGGAAAAACAAACCCTCACAGCTTTGAAAGTAGCACACATTTTAAGACCACAGCAAAAAGTTGGCAGCACCAATGTTTATTGTTCCTTACCTTTTATGTCATTTTTAATCAACGGTTAAATCATTTTTAAGTTTATGTAGCTTCTCAAGAGGGAAAATTAAAAAAAAAAACAGTTTGAGAGACATTGCTTTAGCCACATGTAGCTGCTGCTCAATGCAGCTAACGGGTGCAAAGACCAAGCAAGGTTTGACTCTTTTTAGTCAAAAAGAAAAAGTAAGTCAACATAAGTACAAACTTGTCATTAGGTCAGTTGTTTAGGGTCTGCGGTTACTTGATGCATGTCAATGAGCGATGTTTAGAGGATCATATAAACATTTGTTTCTGTTCCATGCTTAACGTTAAGTTGTTCTAAACGGTAGCTGGGTGCAGTTTGATGGTTATTTGACAGTACAGTGACTCAGACAACTGAACATAGCCGGAGCCATTCCACACACCAAAATGTCTTTGGGATAAACAGCGTGTGACTTTTGTATAAAAGGTCACATGCTGTATTTAAAAAAATAGAGACCATTTAATCCTAAATCTGACCCCAAGTGGGGCAGCATTACATCAGTATTTTCCATAATGTCAAACTATTCTTCCAACCCTAAAAATTCAGTGGATTTTGTTGTTAAATAGAGCTCTACTCCCAGTAGAATGAGAGTGTGAATCAAATGTTTGTCCTCTCAATGTCAGTAATACAAGTAGCCACACACACAATTAATCACAGTCCATGTGTGCATATGGTCTTTGGATGATCCTGTGAGACAAGAGCAGCAGGCAGGAGCAGAGATGCAGGCAGGCAGGGGATGAAGGGGTGGATTGGTGTGGGACAGAGAGACTGAGAGCGGGAGCGAAGGGTTGAAGGTCTAATTAATGGAAATGTAGGTTATTAGTCTCCTGATGAGGACACTGGCATAGAATTAATTAACAATTATAATTAGCAAGATTGTTAGAGAGCAAAATGGTGTCAGCCAGAAAGATAAGAGTGAGTTAGCGTGCATAAAAGAATGAATGTGTGTGTTTGAGACTAACTGTTTGAGATGGGGAAAAAAGAAAAAAAACAGCTGTGTGAACATGCCCTATCTGACAATGATATATGTCATTTCAGCATTAGTCATGCAGAAGCAGCAGCTGATTGGCAATGATAGGGGGCTTTCCTTCACACAAACCAGCAGCAGAACTTCCTCCGCACAACCCACTCTACTGCTGTCATTTTCTGACCCATACAATTCTTACTCTTCATCAGTCGTATCCTTGATGAGTCATGTTCTCGTTCTGCTGTCAGAAAAAAAATGAGGAAAATGCCAATGCTAGGAGCAGCGAAAATACAAGCTGTGTAGCCAGCCAATGATGCATTAAGTGTGTACACTAAGAAGTACACATGTTGCAAAAACACACATTTGCCCTGGATGAATAAAAGCTGAGGAACAAGTGACATCAGAAAAATTATGATAGATGAATCACAAAGTGAAGTGACACCTAAAAAAACCAAAGTAATTTCCCACTACCAGCCCCCCCCCCCCCCCCCCCCCCCCCCCCCCCCATTGTCTCTTCTAACTCAAGTCCACAGATGGCTAGGTTATTATTTCTGACCATGGCTTAATGAAACAGAAAATTCTCCACTGATGGAATCTTTTTGGGGAGAGCAATCAGCACTTTACCAATTACACGCGTCCATTACCATCTAACAGGAGCTCATTCGTATCAAGCAACGACTTCAACCTGGCAGACTGGCTTTCTCCTCCAATGAAATTAAGGTAAATTGACTTGCCTAACTGTTGTTTGTGGAATCAAGGGAGAAGTGGTGTGTGTGGTAATCATATCTGCCTATTAAATTTGTCTGCTCAGAACCAAATTGGCTCTGTTTGCCAGTATTGGTTTTCAGTTGGGGAGCGCTTCTGTTTGCTTTTTTTTTTTTTTTTTTTTTTCTTTTTTAATGAAGAGTGGTGAGCTGTGTTTTTGGAAGAGAGCAAAAAACCTCATCGCCAGTCAGAGGAAACATTTGGCAGCCGAACAGGAACTGTCAACATGGCCTACAAACTCAACGCTGAAACAAATAAGCCTGCTCTCCATATTTATTTTACTGCTGACCTGCCTCTCACTGTAACAACAAATAGTGCTGAATTGAAAAACCTCATGGATAAATGAGAAGCGGGTGCGTAAATCAAATCAAATCTATATGGTAAACACATGAACACCCTAATACCTAAAATGAGATGTCATCTGCTGTATGAATGTGTTTAATAACGAATGATGCTGCATTGTCTTTTACACTTTGACCTCTTCACAAATTCACATACTAAACCTGTTTGGCATGTGTATATATATATATATACACATACATACATATACATATATATATATATATATATATATATATATATATATATATATATATATATATATATATATATATATATATATATATATATATATATATATATATATTTGTATGTATATATATATATATATATATATATATATATATATATATATGTATATATATATAGTATGTATATATATATATATATATATATATATATATATATGTATATATATATATATGTATATATATATATATATATATATATATATATATATATATGTATATATATATATATATATATATATATATATATATATATACATATACATACAAATATATATATATACATATATATACATATATATATATATATATATATATATATATATATATATATATATATATATATATATATATATATATATATATATATAGTTTTTTCTTTTACTTTAAACTTGCAGTGACGATATTTTAGTCCTCAAATACAGTCCCAACAAGTTGTGAACTGTCCCAGTCACCCTTCCCTAACTACTGACTCTACAGCATCAGTAGTTTCTTCTTAGGCAGGTGACTCGGGAATTACTTTTTCCTTTTAACCCTTTAAGCCCTGGCCATGCTGTTATACTGTGTCAATCATGATCTCTGAGTAAAATGCAATAAGCAAGGAGCAATGATCCCATGCACATAGATGCCAGTGCAGCCAAGTCATTTTAAAACATTAATGTTTTCACTTAAATACACTTTCTGTCTAAACTTTGAGCTCCAATAATACTGAACATCATTGTCCTGTTTTATCATATTCTCAATGTTGTGAATATAAATTTTTTAGCCCTTGCAAAAGCTAATCAGGCTTACATGGTCTAACAAGAGTCAAATGTTTGCATAAGACTTAAGTGTCCTACAATCTGCAATATCTGAGGCACTTAATGGCTCAGAAAATACAGAGAAAGTACTGATGCTATGAGTAATGTCACTAAAATCAGTGTCAGTACGTCAATTCAAGTACTTATGCCAAAGTACTTTCTCAGTAATCCTCTCCTGCATAAAAGGTCCATAAGGACAAAAGCTTTGTGGAACAGGGTATCACTTGTGCCTTGTCACATAACACTGTGAGAGATGTGTGGTTGCTCGAAATGTTGCATTTAGTTTAATTACAATATATATATTTTTTCCATATTTAATATAAAAACGAGTCAACAAGTACTGAAGCATAAATACACTGCTAAAAAAATAAAGGGAACACTTAAACAACACAATGTAACACTGTAACTCCAAGTCAACCACACTTCTGTGAAATGGAACTGTCCACTTAGGAAGCACTGATTGACAATCAGTTCCACATGCTGTTGTACAAATGGAAAAGACAACAGGTGGAAATTATAGGCAATTGGCAAGACACACCCAATAAAGGAGTGGTTCTGCAGGTGGTGACCACAGACCACTTCTCAGTTCCGATGCTTTCTGGCTGATGTTTTGGTCACTTTTGAATGCTGGCGGTGCTTTCACTCTAGTGGTAGCATGAGACGGAGTCTACAACCCACACAATTGGCTCAGGTAGTGCAGCTCATCCAGGATGGCACATCAATGCCAGCTGTGGCACGAAGGTTTGCTGTGTCTGTCAGCATAGGGTCCAGAGCATGGAGGAGCTACCAGGAGACAGGCCAGTTCATCAGGAGACGTGGAGGAGGCCGTGGGAGGGCAACAAACCAGCAGCAGGACCACTACCTCCTTCTTTGTGCAAGGAGGAACAGGAGGAGCACTGCCAGAGCCCTGCAAAATGAGCTCCAGCAAGCCACAAATGTGCATGTGTCTGCTCAAACAGTCAGAAACAGACTCCGTGAGGGTGGTATGAGGGCCCGACGTCCACGGGTGGAGGTTGTGTTTACAGCCCAACACCGTGCAGGACGTTTGGCATTTGCCAGAGAACACCAGATGAGCAAATTCGCCACTGGCGCCCTGTGCTCTTCACAGACGAAAGCAGGTTCACACTGAGCACATGTGACAGACATGATAGAGTCTGGAGACGCCGTGGAGAACGTTCTGCTGCCTGCAACATCCTCCAGCATGACTGGTTTGGCAGTGGGTCAGTAATGGTGTGGGGTGGCATTTCTTTGGAGGGCCACACAACCCTCCATGTACTCGCCAGAGGTAGCCTGACTGCCATTAGGTACCAAGATGAGATCCTCAGACTCCTTGTGGGACCATATGCTGGTGCAGTTGGCCCTGGGTTCCTCCTAATGCAAGACAATGCTAGACCTCATGTGGCTGGAGTGTGTCAGCAGTTCCTGCAACATGAAGGTATTGATGTTATGGACTGGCCCGCCTGTTCCCCAGACCTGAATCCAACTGAGCACATTTGGGACATCATGTCTCGCTCCATTGCACCACAGACTGTCCAGGAGTTGGATGCTTTAGTCCAGGCGCCTCATCAGGAGCATGGCCAGATGTTGTAGGGAGGTCATACAGGCACGCAGAGGCCACACAAACTACTGAGCCTCATTTTGACTTGTTTAAAGGATATCACATTAAAGTTGGATCAGCCTGTAGTGTGTTTTTCCACTTTCATTTAGAGTCTAACTCATAATCCAGACCTCCATGGGTTGATACATTTGATTTTCATTGATAATTTTTGTGTGATTTTGTTGTCAGGACATTCAACTATGGAAAGTACAAAGTACATAATAAAAAAATTAATTCATTCAGATTTACAACATGTTACTGTATTGTTGCCTTTATTTCTTTGAGCAGTGTATAACCAATGGATGAGAGAAAAAAATTCTCCTTTGTGAGCTTTAGAAAAAAACATGGTTTATGCTAAGGCAAGCACTTCTGTATTTCTATGGCGCATTTTCTTTAAAAACATAGACATTCTACATGTCCAAGCATATTAATCAAAATGTTCTGTTTTCTCTGATTAGATTTTTTTTTTTTGTCATTTTTAGTTACTCATCTTGTTCAGTCTAGACCCTGAGTCTACTTATCAAGGGCTTGGAAAAAATTTAGTTTCACTGTCTTAATGACACGGTAGAGAGCTCCATTTGATAGTTTCGTCAGTGGAGAATTCACATGAAATTTCCTTGTGCCACCTGAAGTCATCCAGTTTTACATGGTGTGTAATAAAAAAATGACTGTGACAGCTGTTACACTATGTTTAAAAGCTTGTTGTTCACAGTTTGCTGCTCTGCAGTGAAAAGGAAGGGCACAATAAACAACCTAACGTTAAGTAAAAAGTCTGGGTAGGTTCACAAGATTTAATATTGCCATTGATTTTACCTGCATGAAAATGACCGTTTTAAAGGTACAATGCGTGAGCATTGCTGACATCTACTGGTAAAAATGGGCACAGAAATGCCTTCAAATGGCAAGCACAGTTTTGCATTGTTAGACGACCATCAGTGACTAGGAATCCTCCAGGCTTAAATATGTTTCCATCTGTCAGTGGATCCAGGAATGTTGCAATGACTGCATTACAAGTAACAGGTAAAATTGTGAGTATGTACTCTATTTTTCTTTTGTTACTTATCCCAAAGAGTACTCTAGCATGTATCAAACAAAGTTAGTACTACGGTTTTAAGGTCTAGAGAGTTCTCATTTCACACACAGAGCTATTAGTTCATTCAGACACACCACAGTGAAACTGGTGGAACACATATGGCAGCAAATAAATATATAATGTCTCATTCTAAGACAACAAAAGTATAACAGTTATGTATTTATTAAATCCTATTAGAAAAATAGTTTTTAGGAATTTTCTTTTTTTTTTTGTCACTGATCTTTGATATTGTTACACACTACACATTTTTATAAAACAAGTTTGACAGTTTGAGGCCTTGGACATGTTGAGTTTAGGACAATCACTAAGCCAGAAGATCATCAACAAACTAACATGAGTGAAACACACGAGATCTGAAACCTATTACTATTCATGGTATGTTCAATATACTAACAAGAACTCAAAGCCTCCACAGTAGGATGCCAAAACGTCCCTACTGCTGCAGGATGGAAAAAAAGGTTGTGAACAAAACGCGCTCGAGGGGAAGGATGAAAGAAGGAGAGCAGAGGATTCAGGATAACAGGAGCAACTGGATAATGAGGCGAATGAAGAACAAGGTAAAGTCTGAGGATATCTTAATCTTTATCCCAGTTCTCGAGGATGAATTCCCTTTGGGTCGGTAGCATTAGACACACAGACACATGGAGACAAACAGGAATTTAGTATGAATAATTATTGCACCCTAGATGTGGTCGTGTCGCTACAAACAGACCGGTCACAATATGAAGCAAATTTTTCTGTTCAGGCTGAAAGACTGTCACCATATAAACTGTTCAGCCTCTCCACTTCATATTCTGGCAACGTAGAGACAAAACTAACCTAAAATACCCAATTAAGAACATAACTTAACTCAGTACACAAATATACCAAACATTTGGTTCTACTGTCTGCTTTGCTCTGTTTTATCTTTATGTAAATGCTATATTTCAGACTAACAAGTTGCTTTTAAGACATCACCTTAGGCCCTGAGAACTTGTGCAGTAAATTTTGTCCATTATTCATGGAATAAGAAGTTATTAGAGAATAGATAAAAAGGAGAACCTTCAGAGAACATTTTCCTCAGTGTTGTTAGTTTTTGATGATAGAAAATATATCTATATGATTAAATCTTTATATTCTTTTTTCTTTTGAGTATGAGCAACAAGTAGGTCTATTGTGAACCGATTACTGGTTAAAACAAAGCTCCATGTAAAAATGACAACTGGAAATATGATATCCTGAGTATGAAAAATCAATGTAAAATCAAATTTGTCTAAAATATGACATGGGTATTATTGTGTTAACAGACACGTCAGTGTTACTACTGATAAAACACTTGGTATGGTGACACGTATGCAAGCGTACTAACATACAAACACACAGAGACACATGTAACATAGAAAGGGAGACACAAATTTGCACACAAATCGCTTCTGTCTCTCACACAAACAAATGTTGCGGTATCAGTTGTGGGTCAGTTAGCTCATTTATTCCTGGTCGAGGCCAAGTGTGGCTCGTGTAAAGACGGAGGAAGCACGAGATTGGTTGTGTAGCTGGAAAAGCAAAGAAAAAAAAAAGATGAAAGGATGCTTGGATGTTTTTTCAGCTCCACAGATCAAGCTGATGAGTTGTAGAAGCCTGCGGCTTTGCACACATGATAAAAGGGAAACATAACACCCTTTCCACATGTGCTGTGTGGGAGAGTAAAGTGTGTATAGAGATACACAGATATAGCTATTTAATATAGGAATTAGATAAAAACAATTTTTTTTTTTTTTTTTAAATTTTGCTTTCTATGTGCAGCAGATAGTATCACAGAAAAATTGTGCAAAAAAAATAAGAGAAGAAGCATCAATAACATGCAGCAAAAAGAAAAATCAGTCTGTGAAGAGAGAATAGGTGTAATTAAGGAGCAGATGATACAGAACGGCAGATGAATATCTGTCGTTCTAATGAGAAATGATTAAAAGAAAATCAAAACAGAAAAATGAAGTGGATGCATTATTGGCAGATTACTGAGAAAGATGGAGGGTGAAGAGGTGCAGGAGTGTGCAGGCACTGCAACACTTGGCAAAAAGAAACGCATTGAGACAGAATGAGACAGACAAAGACAAAAGAGAGTAAGAGTGTGTTAAGCCCTGCGCTGCAGACATGCGTTACAAATCCCTAGGGAGCCAGTGGAAGATCAGTACAGGATCAATCTGCTGCACCTCAGCAGGGGCACAATGCAGCACACTCCTCCATTCCCACACACCGTTCACAAGTGTGTGTGCTTCACTGTACTGTATCTGCGTTAATACCTGTGTATGTCTGAGAGCATGAACTGAAGTGACTGAGGATGGGAGGTGCTGTAGCGTGGAGGACAGGGGATGTGGAGGAGAAAAGAATCTGGAGAAAAGCAGAGATTGCTTCATTGGGTTAACATGATCATCAATCAACCAATCCAGAATCTATACAGTGAATATATTTCTATATATTTAGATTTATATATTTATCTCTATGTATAAATATGGCAGGAAAGGTAAGGTAGTCTTTATTCCCTGTAATAACACCAACTGATCTTGTACTATTCATTGTTGGAAAGCCTGATTAGTCAGTTTTACAATGAGCTATAATTTCATACCTATAACTAAGAATCCGACACAGCTAAACATTGGGTTAGTACTTCTGAAAAAATGGGTCCAAATCCCCCGCAATATTCTCCTCCATTCTTGTTTTGAATGCTGTCAGGTGTGTGCCAATCACCCCTGACTGGCAACTTCTTAAAAGAAAGACATGTTCTAATGTGGTACTGGAGTAAGTGGTGGTCCCAAATCTACAGAATATGGACCTTAGCTCCATCTCCCAGAATCACAACAACACCCCACAAAGTCAGAATCATCATTATACCTCCAGAATGTGGGAGTGGAGACGGTGGAATGAGCTGTCATGAGTTCAGACCTCAAACCAATTGAACACTTGTGGGATCAGCTTGGGTGTGCTTTCAGTGGCAAAATAACCAACACCCCCACACTGGTTGATGTTTAACAATTCTTAGTGGAGGAATTAGATTGCATCTTGAAGCAAAATGTGAAAAGGCTGTAGGAGGTGGGCTGTGCATGGATCAACATACTACTGAGGTCATTCAATCTACCAAACAACTCAAAACAAGAGTGAATACCAACAGGGGAACATTGCAGGGGATTTTCACACATTTGGTGGCTCTACCCACACATTTATCTGTTTTCCACAGAAACACAATCCTTACAAGTTAAACCTTGTTTGAAAGGCGACTAACTAGCCTTGCTAATGACATATCATACACCAACATTACAGTATTATTAATAGTGTGACATAACCAAACATAAATTCCCTTCCTTGTTGTGCTAAGTGAAAGATTAAAGCCTAGTTAACCAGAATGTATAAAACTCGTTACCTTCTATGTGACAAAACAAACTCCATCACTGCTGGCTTCCAACTGTAGTTCTAAGATAGATGATAGGACATAATGCAAGTGATAGGAATCTCTCGTGGGAGTTTGAGGATCAGTTTATCTCCTCCAATCTTCTGTCATAGTCATCAGAGAGAATGGCATAACACTGACCTCAGATCAGTGTTTGGGGAGATCATGATACAACTGCCTGTAACTCAATCTTATTAGAGCGTTAAGTCATTACTGCATGTACACACAGAGGCCTCACAATGCAATTAGCCATTAGCCTATCACACTGACAAAGCATGGCTAATTAGCAGATCGCAGGCGCAAGGGGAGCAGAACAAAACATATTTAAGGCTCCCTCAACACTCTTGCTGAGCATCATGTGTCAGGTTCTTATTAGATGTCTTCTTATACTTGAATGAGCTGTATAAATAGATCATTTTTAAACTTTTGGATCCAGATAAGCAACTGTTCTCAAACATTTTAAACATAATAGGAATTTGAGTAAAAATACATTTCTACTCAGGATGACCTCAGAAAAGTGCATCAGGGTAAAGTCAGCTAAATATCTGTTCTCATCAGCCAAACCTCTGTGTTCTTGTAGACACATGGCTGTTACTTGTTTATTACTGGAAGAGGTTGAGAGTTGAGAGGAAAGGTATGTTGGTTTCTTTAAGGTAGAAAGAAGAGGATTACGCTTGGCTTGCTCTGGTCAGATTGAAGCAAAAATCTGACAAGAACTGAGAGACCTCTGAAACACACACAAAAGCGCTCCTCGCTGTGAGCACACCAAAGGAAGCACTCATTGAGCTCTCCATGCTTTTCTGATCAAGCTGTAGTTTGTATGTAGAATACTGTCAAAAGGTAAAATATACACTCAGACATGCCTCACTGTAAACCACAATCCCAAAGCCCCTTAATCATACTCACATTTAGCAATAAAAGACTTGGAAGGAGACACAGCACTACTGGCATTAATTAAAGAGAATCATATTTTATGAAGCAGTTCTCAGGAATTAAGTGCAGCACTGACCCTCCAGCCCCACCCCAGACAGACAATGTCAAATAAACTAACACATTTAAATTAGGGCATAGACCAGACCAGCCTGGGCTAGGAGCAACATCACCCTACTAGCAACCCGCCTTAGCAACCCGTAAATAGGCCTGTATGTTGGCAAGGTTACTGGAGCAGAACTGGGCCTTGTACAATGCTGAGAATACACACACTGGTTTCTGTGGGTATATGTTTGTTTGTTTTTTTCTCTCTGCAGCAGGGTAAGCTTTTCCTGGTGCAACTTGCAGACCCTCGACCTGATAAGTGCTACGTGTGACACTCCTGTATTTCCTTGATATAATTCATGGCCGACTGAGCCAATGAGGACCCTGTTTGAATTCTGGAGCACCACACGTATTGGTTCCCAGGTCATGGGCCAATCAAGAGAGGGGATGAGCTTGAGGCTGCATCAGTATTATGCAACAACTCAGACCCTAGAGTTGCCTGGAACACACTGTACTAGACTGGACTGGACAATCCAATGCACGCCTTTTGACCAAACAGAAAATCTGATCATTTAAAGGATATTATGACAAAGAGACAAATCTAAAAACGAGCAAGTTAGCAAAATAAGTTGGAACTAAACTAATCCAAGTAGAAATTTATGTATAAAAAAAAGACCAGAAAGTACAAAGTAAAAAGAATGTGTATGTAGCAAACAAAGAGGCACACAGCCCTAAACAAGCATCATGCCACCGTGAAAGTACTTGGCTCTACTACGAGGAGTAAACGTTTACTCTAAGACATATTCAAGAAATCAACAAAACTACTAAATGCATATTTTTGAGTATTTGTAAAACTTAGGTGGAATGGTCAGACGATTTGAAATGATTATTTGAGCTGTGGTTGGGTGGGGGCTGACGGCAGAAGATGGTGGATCATTCCCTTGGTGATGTATGTATTATCTGTTAAATATGCATGCACAGAAAATCTGTGTATATGCATTTTTCAGAAATTGCAGGAGATGATGAACAAGCAAAGGAGTGTTGCAGAGTGATGGTGCAGTGAGTTGTTGATTTGAGCTCATGCAGTACATCATGGTTGGTCTCAACACGAAACATATTTAATCAATATAAGAAATATGCAAGTAAACGCACATCTGTCCCGACTGGTTTCAGGCCATTAGTGATATAAAGCTTTAGCGAAAACATGCAAGACAGCACAAACTGATGATTTAAAGATTAATCAACACAAAACCAACACCCTAACTCATTTTAAGGTAAGCCAGTCCAGTCTAGATCAGCTCTGACAGTAAACATGTGCTGGACTGCAGCCCTCTTCCAAAGCCATCTTTTTAAATATTTCACTTCCTAATCACTGAGGTCAGCTCTGAAAAGCAGATATTGACCAGTTCTTTGTGGAAAGTGAAGACATTAAGCTATATTACCCAACAGGCACCAGGTGGTGGCGGTGCAGAGGACACCATGGCAACACCATTAAAATACCATGGCAACACCATAGCAACTGTGGCCCCACTTGCTCGCTGGTGGTGTGGTACAGCCCAGACTTGCTACAGTGGTGTGGTCGTCAGATGCACACATCAGTCACATCAGTAATTGTAACATCGTTCATGAATTATTTCATCAGTCAATTAATTGATCATCATCATCAACAATCAATCAAAAGGAGCAAGAACACAGTATCTACTGGTCTCTGATTTTTTGCTAAGTGAGAGACTGACAGAGGGATGAGCTGATTTAAAAAGAAAGTGATCAAACAGGGGTAAAAAGCAAAGGTCAATGGATGGGTTAATTAAAAAAAGAGATGTGGCCACCATGTGATAGAAATTTAAAGAGGAGAGGTGTCCATGGTTTGTAGCATGTTAATGAAAACCAGGAAAAAGAACTGCAGCGGGCTGCAGAAAGCAAAACAGACAGCAGTATGTGAAAGAAATGTATTGATATGGAAAAGCAGCAATGTGCAAATGCAATGTTAGGTAGTACTAGAGGAGTGACAGACTGATAGCTATAGTAGATACAGATGAACAGAGTTTTGACTTTTACTTGTCTTTTTTGTCACAGGCACTAATGTCTTCACAGTCATATAGGAGGAATCAAAATTCAAAAATGATTTCAGAGTCTAGATTTTCTACAAAGCTAAAACATTTAAAACTATTTCATCTAACACTTCCTCCAAATATACCAAACTTAACTAATATATATATATACCTTTATGTATATATATGTATATATTTATTTGTACATATATATTTCTTTATAGATAAATGATAGAATTCAAATGATGATTGAATACAATAAAATATCTCAGTTAAATCACAGTATAACATGGTACATTCTCAAAAACATAGTATATTTCAATATATTCTTTTTTTCTCAGCATAAAATGAAATAAATTAAACAAAATAAGCCAGAGGGTTTTAAAGAGTCATTTCTGTTCATGCAGTCACAGACTTAAGTATTAGCGCCTCAATAGAAATCACTAATGCTCACACCAGGTTTAAGCCCTGTTAATTGGTTGAAAATAACTGTGTTCTACAACACAGGAAGCAGCCGGACTGTTGCCGTGGTTTCAGCTACTGGGGTGCAGAGTAGAGTGAACTTATTATCTCACTGATAGGCGGCTTTCCTGGTTCCCAAGCATTATCTACAATTGATCTATGCAATCCTCCTACCACAAATCTTGGCATTTTCATTCAGCTAAACATGCAATGAGTCTGGGGCTTTCTAAAGGATGGGGTAAAGCATTTCTCTAAAAACACTGTTTTCAAAATTGCCTGACAGACTTAAAAAAAAAAAAAAAAACGCAATCCATGTGCAGATAAAAGGTATAGTCTGGGCTCCAGAAGGGCAAAGTAGTGAAAAAAGGGACAAAAGAAGGTCGACTAACCCTTTGATCTGTGACGACATGCACAAACACTTCACGCAGCCCTTCATATAGCAGGTCAACCCCCTCCCCTCTCCTTCTAGCCATTATCAACAGCATCCAAAAAGCTACAAAGTAAAATAGGTATTCTTTTGCTACATCATGTCAACGCTACATTCAACTACAATAGAAGAAGAGCTGGGCTGTGGCTGGTCTTAGTGTGAGAGATGAGTAGATATCCCAACGTTATGAAAATAGAGTATATGTACTGCATTACTGGCACGTTTTCACAGTAAATGGCTTTTGGTGCAGCTCACAGAAGTTACTATGCTACACATACTCACACTTTTGAACATGTAGCATTTGTTGCATTCATATTTGTCACCGAAAGCCAGGTGGTGCAGATTTAATTAATCTGTTGCAATCATGTTCGACCAAACTAGTTGACACACATTCTACCAGCAAAAGTGTAACGGAAGTTGTTGAACAATCAACCCTGATTACAACAACAGATCTCGTCTTAAAACAGAAGAAAAACAACTATGATGGTGTGCCACTGCCTCCCTGTTACAGTGAAGGTGGAAATATTGCTCAAAGTCAAACAGTCATCTGAAAATCTTGTCAACAGATGTTGTCACTGTCTGCAATCAGTGAAGTGTCAGCTACCATGTTTGCACCTCAAAACGTTCACATTATGTCATTATGTATTATTTGGCAAAAGTAAAAAGAAATAACGGATCACTTCCTCATGTAAGTGTCTTGGTATTTTACTGTTTGACCCTTGGTTACTATCAAATCTACGGTGCACAAAAGAAACAGTCAAATGAATAACTTAATCAGCAGGATATGTTATCTAGAGAATGTACGTTACCAACTGCTTCATAAACTTTAGTAAAAATACAATGAGGTTTTGTGCTTCATGTCATCCATCATCCACAAACCCTGTTTTGGTACAATATGTGGCAACACAGAATTTTGTCCTAAGAAAGCTTTTGCTAGAAACTTCAACTGGTTTTGATTCCTCGCATGTCCTCTGAATAAATCCCTATGTGACTCTTTCATAAAAATAATTAAATTAATTGCTACATACCTCCTGCTTTGTATCATGCAGCTACAATGATCAAACTGCCAACAAGACTTTTGCACAACTGTATCAAAAAGCTTATTTGAATATTATGCAGCCATCTAGTGCCAATTACAGAAATTGCACCAATCATCCTACTGTTTCACTTACATGAGGGTGAATTAGATGTTGTTCATGTGTAGAGATTTATGACAAGATTTTATCTAAGAAAGCAAATTATTTGAAAACCAATCTAGCTTACAAGCTCTCGAGTGGAAATTTGGCTCTGGTATAAAATCATTCCCACTTCCAACACTAGCCACATCCAGCCTCCTCTTTATTAAAACACTAACACAGTCTCAGAAATATATTTATAGAATAAAAAGGGGAGATTGGGAGAGAAGTCTTAATAAGAAAAATAAAGACAGACATAAAAAGAAATTCTGCTACATGTCTTTTTTGTTCTTACTGTCGTTTCTCCTTTAATATTTAGTTTGTTCAGATTTTTTGATACTTGGTTCAATTTCCTGTTGGACCAGAGGTGACATGACAAGCTCCAACAGGATAGAGGAAAAAAAATCCTGTTCAGTCTGACTGGTTAAAAGGTTTTGTAGTAAAACGTGACATCACATAGATGGTCCTGGGGTAGAGCTAGATGGGTCTGATGGTGTCATGAGGTCGAAGGGCAAATAAGTAGCATTGTCCTCACTGCCCATTGAAAGGTGATCAGGCAGAGTGCATGAGAGAGGTGACTGCATTGCTTTTCATATCAACTGATTTAAAAAAAGGGAAGAAGAGGGAGTAGTCTCTCCATCACCAAGAAGCAGTCCACCAGTCTTTTTCAAAAGCCAACGGTCAATGAGGACAGGAAACCAGGCGCTAGAAACCAAAAACTGGCATCTTTTGGGAGAAGGTGGGTCTCTCGCTTCATCCCACCAAAGTGTGTTGTCAAAGCCAGAGGGAGGGAGACGTTTCGAGCATATTCTCTTAGTGTGTGTTTCTGTGTGCATGCATGTGTGTGTGCATCATGACATCATTACTCACAGGTCGGAGACTACTGTTATCCACAGTTGTGACTTTGGGAGGGGAGGAGAACCGAAGATGACATCACAAAGCTCATTTCTGAGCAGAGCAGAAGTTCTGGGGCTGCTGTCTCCGGTGAATTAGCCTCGCCTTCACTCTCGTCGTCATGGGAACCATCCAGACGGATGTAACTCACCCTGGTGTGGCGTCTCACTGTGGCCCTTACAAGAACGCGTACAATGGAGTGGGTGGCAGTAGCGTTGCTCTCACTGAGAATGGTGTTAGCAATAGAACTACTGTCCATATTAGTTCCCGTAGTGATGGTTGCTAATTGATTACCTAAGGTCACCAAGGCAGCCATTTCTCTGCTGTTATTCCTGGCTCCAGCTGCCGTGGCACCATGGTTTTCAATAGCAGTGGTGCTTGCTCCCACGTCTCCCTCTCTCCTCTCCCCCTGTCATACCTCACTCTCTAAGCTGGAAAAGTGGGCCGACCCTCGACGTGAGCACAGGCTCTTGGCTTTGAGTGGCAGGTGGGGAGAGTAAAACCTCCGTGGCTGTGGCACAGAGCGCAGTCTCTGATACTGGAGTTTGGCACTGGCTGAAGCTTGAGCCTGGCCTGCCATCCCTACCCCTGCTGGTGGTGAGACAGAGGATGACGAAGGCGGAGGTGGGATGGGCATTGGGAGGGAGGTAGGCGACATAGACGGCTGCTGTGGTGGTGATGGTGAGGGCTGCGGTGGATGGTCTGTAGGCTGTGTGCTGAGGCTGAGGTTAGATTGGCTGCCTGATTTGGCCTGAGTGGAATCAGGTTTAGGAGGCAGAGGCTTCGGACGAGAGCCTCCACTGAAGCTGTGGCAGTGGGGGAGAAGCTCCTCTTGGCTATGGGAAAGTGCTGAGGTTCTTCTTTTGGAGTGGGAGGTGTGTGAGCGGTTGTGGGGATGTGGATAAGGATGCGGTTGGGGGTAAAGGCTACAGGAACACATAGTTGACCGTCCTGTTTCTTCCCCTCTTTCCCTACTTCTTAATTTGCTTTTACCACCACCGCTCTTCCACTTTTTCTCTCCCTTTACAGGAATCTTGTCCATAGACCAGTAACGTCTAGGGGGAGGGAATGCTGTTGGAGGTGGTGGCCATTGTGAGCCCAACCCTCCGCTTCCACCTCCAGATCCCCAACCAATGCCAGGCCCTGACCCCCAGAAATCAGCACCAATCCAACCCTCTGCACGAGTTCCTAATAAGGAATCATCTCGACTGTTGATGCTGCCTCCTTTCTCTCTGGAGGGATAAGTACCAAAGAACCAGCCTCCTCCACCTATACCCCCTATTCCAGTGCTGCTCCCTCCTGCACCTTCCTCCCAGTATCTTTCAAAACGACCAAACTCCCCTGATGAGCCTTCATCTGAGTAGCTGTCCTCTACCCTAACCCTGTCCCTCTCTGACTCAGAGACTGCTCCCCTACCTGCCCGCCTTCCCCTATCTTCCATTCGCTGCCTCACTCTATCCCTCTCTTCATCCTCTTCATCGTCATCGTCATCATCATCGTCATCGTCATCAGAGTCCCACTCATGGAAGGACAGCCCTTCTCTTGTCTGTGCTTTTTCTTTTTCATAATGCATTAACAAAGGACGTCTCTCTCCAACTCTACCACTATCTTCCCTATCCATGCCTCCACTTCTTCGCCGCTTGGATGATGGAAGAAGTGGGTGGAGGGATGTTGGAGGACCACTAGAGTCATTTCCTCTTCCATTCACCCAGAATTTAACTGAAGCAGGAAGCTTATTCAAGTTAGGGTATCGTTTACTGGGAGTACGATGTCTAGAATGAGAGTGAGATGATTTGGGTCGCCTCTCCCTACTTCTTCCGCTATCATCCTCTTCCCTGTCATTGGCCTCCTCCCCTCCTTCTCTCCTGCTTCTTTCCCTCTCTCCTTCCCACGAATCCCGGCCCTTGTCACCAAACGCACTCCTATACTGGCCAGAAAAGGAAGAGTAGTCTTGCATTCCTCCTTCCCTATCTCCTTCTGCATCTCCTTCTCTCTCTGGTTCTATGTCTCCCTCCTCTGGTTCAGACCGTTTCCCACCAGATGATTTCTTCCTTTTCTTTGTCTTCAGTGCTTTCTTTTTTTTCTTTTTAATCTTTCTGCGCTTTCTTTCTCTCTCCCGTTCTCGTTCTCTTTCCTCCCGCTTTTTCCTCTTCTTGTTCTTCTTCTTTTTCTTCTTCTCTTTCTCTTTTTCTTTCCTCCTTTTCTTTTCCCTTTTTTGTCTGTCAGCATCCCCACCTGTTCCACTCCTTTCTCTTTCACTCCAGCTCGCCCACCACTCTTGGAGCTGAGACAGTTGGCTTCCTCCTCTCTCCCGTTCTCTATCACCCCATGATGTGCGCGGTTTCCTAGGAGGAATGGGTGGTGGTAGGCGACCGTGGCTGAGGGAACGGGGTTGGATGATTGAGCGTTCCCTCTCTCTCCCCCTCCCTAGGAGAAGGCTCGACTCCTCTGTCAACTCTTCATCATCATCATCATCTTCTCCATCTATTCCTCCAGTCCTGTCTCGTGTGCTCCTGGAGGAGCTGTAAGAGTAGGTGGGAGAGGTGGAGCGCGAAGATGAGGCAGATGAGGACGTGGATGTGGACGAGGTGGTCGACGAAGAGGACGAGGATGTATAGTGCAATGATGCTGAAGGAGAAGGAGGGGTATAGGAGGGGCTGAGGGGCACTGGTACAGGTAGTGAGAGTGGTGGAGAGAGGGGGCGTGCCCTCCTCCCTCCTCCCTCCCTCACTCCATCTCGTGCTCCTCCCCTCCGCCCCAGCGGTAGAATGTTCTCATACAGTGGCCCACCAGGCTCTTTGGGCTTCTTGGGCCTGCGCTTTCTCCAGAAGGATGAGGGGAGAGGGGGAGAGGGGTGTGGCAGTGGGGGTGTAGGAGGCAGAGGGGCCTGACTCTTGGGAGGCAGTCTGGGAGTACCCAGAGCTTTAACAGCCCCTTTCCCCTGACTTCCACTGCCACCTCCCATCACCCTCTTCCCCACCCCATGGTCCATGCCCTTCTCTGAGTAGAAAGCCACAGTAGCTGGAGGGGGTTGGGGGTGGCCCCTGGGCATAGTCTTGGGGGTCTGGGACCCTGCCTGCTGCTCCATGCAGGGCCCCAGTCCCTCAGGGTCAATGGGACCATAGTATCTCTTATAGCCATCAAGTCCCCCACCCCCTCCAGCAGTTGATGCCCAATTTGGTGGGACTTTCTGAGCAAAGGGCCCCATGTCAGTCAAGCCACCCCTAACAGCCATGGGGTTGGTGGCTGTAGCAGATTTGGGCAGCCTCCAGCGATCCACCACTGCCAGTCTGCGGTCTGGTCGTGGCAGGAAGGTGGAGCAAGGAAGGGGTGCACCAGCAATCGGGGTACTGGAAGAACCCAATGCTGTTCCAGTATGCACCACGGTGGGAGGAGAGCCTGGTAGAGGTGTTTTGTAGACAGGCTGTGGTTGCTGCTGCTGAGGCTGTTGCTGCTGCTGCGCCATGGCAATGGCTGGATTGGTCATAGCTGTTGACACGACATGCGCTTGCGATGGAACAGTAACCATTGTGTGGTGGTGCGAAGGCAAGGATTTAGCTCCACCTGGTGCAGTTTCATCTTCAAAGCTACAGCAGCTGTACATGCCCTGAGAAAACAAGAGAAGCGAGAAACAATGTTTATTCTGAAAAGATGCTTTACAGACTAAAACCAGATAGGAAGAATTAACACATAGGAACCCAGCTTGACATAGATGATACACACAGTTTGAAATATTTGGCATCATTTTAAGGTACAAACTTTTCTTGAAAACCTGTGAAATACTCTATGGTGACCAGAAAACAGAAGATTACACTCTAAACATTTTTACATATCACATTGTATTAAATGGTAAATATACCTAAAAAAAAAAAAAAAGTTGGTACTTGATTATTTTACATTTTGTTAAGGGACAAATAAAAACCTCATATTAAAAAAAGTTGACGTATCTGATAATTTTGTCATGATGTGGGGTCTTTATAGATTAAACTGGATTTTCTGAGAGACATTATCTTAATTTTAATTTGAAAGTAGTGCAAGACTATAGTGTAGTGCAGAAATACAAAAACAGTATGGTGTAATATGTAGAAAAAGGTAAGGTTGGTAAGAACACAATTAAAAAAACAGAGTAAATCCAAATAACCTCCAAGAAAAGCCAGACTGCTGTTTTCAGATAGCAGTCATTACTATTTATAGTACAGTTGTGCATTGTGTGGTTAATAACGCTGCAAACAGAAACCCATAAAATACAACTACAGTGGTGAACACAGGATAAAATATTACTGTAGTCAGAGTAATCACATGCATATGGTCTTGTGTTCTTTCTGCCAAGGTCACTGTCAAACGAAAAGGATACCCGAGATGTGAGGAGAATTGAATTTCAATTAATCTCACAAATTGACTGAGTGGAATTGAACTGACCCAAGACCTCACACTTTCCAGCACTCACACTCATTAACAGATAAGGGCTTGAAAAAGCACGAAAAAACAACTGCTTACGCATTTGTGTCCAACACTATTCTGTTCAGAATAATCTTGCAGTGTTAATGTCGTGTGAAAATTGGTGTTAATGCTGAAGGGTAAAACATTTGAAGCACACATTTTGAAATATTTTTCAGCATGTTGGTAAATAGTGCATGTACAGTATTTAGTGAGCTTGTGCAGAAGAAAATATTACACCCAGACAAAAACACGTACCCTGCTGATTGCCAAGAGAAAGTCCAGTTTGCCTGAACTAGTGGCCATGCAGTGGCGCAGCTTCCAGTAGACTAAGTGTTCCCAGGCAAACACCAGCAGACTGAGGCCCATAGCCACCAGCAGCATGTAGAAGACTCCAGCCATGTTGTCTATGTCCAGTTTACTGCTCATCACCTCAATTTTGTCATTATGGCAAATGCCTGACAGCCAGAGGCGCTCCAGCATCTCAATTTCATCTGGAAAGGAAACAGATGAGAGAGGGTGGGGGCGGGTTGGGGTGGTAAGGATGAAGGAAAATAAGTGGAAGCCGGGGAATGGAGGGAGGTGAATAAAGATAGGAAGGAGGAGAAAGAAAACAGGAATAATTGTGGATTAAAAACCACAAAGAAAAAAGTACAGTATGACGAAAAAGACAACATTTAACAGGGTTAAAAGGTGACAATCGTGTTGGATTGGTAACAAGGCAAAGATGGATAAATTTTACTTTATTTCATGGGTTTGATAGAAAGCTAATAGGAAACAGTTAAAAAGATATATGGTCTTGGCTACAGCTTTATCATTAACCAAGGTGACTCCTCAGGGTCAGAGGTCAGTAAAATAAAGCACTTTGACTGAAGTAACAAAGAGAAAGGACACAGAGACAAATAAGGATAGCGAGTCTGAGACAATGAAGTCACAGTAAGAAGTAAAATGGCATCGACAACCTAATCTCAACGTTGTAACCTAGAGTAAATGAGCAGAGGAGAGGAAAAAGAGAGCAGGAGCCACAGTAAGATGGTTGGTTGAAACACACATGGACAAGAGGAGGGAGGTAATGAGAGCATTGAAAGAATGCCCTTATAAAGAAATAGAGAGAGCTGCATTCTTTCTCTGTCCACAAAGGCGTCAGGGGAAATGAGACGGTGTTAGAGGGTGCTGAAAGAAGGAGAGCAGAGATGGAGGAAGAGAGGCTGAAATTGTGTCATTATGACAAACACTGGAAACTCTTCAGCTTGAAAAGGATGAGAGGAGTGAAAAAAGGGTGAAATGGGACAAGAGGAAGAACTGATAGGCAAGGGACAAAAACATAGACACACACAGACGAGATCATAATCTTTTAATTGTGCTGGAGGGATAGTCAGAATCTCAATCCAGGTGGGAAACTCTGGGGGATTCGAGATTCCCATCATTAAAACTTCCAGGAACACAGCAAAAGATGCTTTAACTTCAACTCTGCCTTTTTGTTACGATCTCACTGGCATGAGGAATATGAACTTCCCTGTTAAACCTGTGACTAGCTGCAGGGGTTCCTGGTGTAACCATAGTGATGGATGGTCATACGATGCAGCATATGATTCATGATGGAATTAAAGAGGCCCATTCTCCAACAAAACTTGTAATGAGAGCTTTCTGTTACACTAATAACAATGACAGGATGAGCTGTGCTGCAATAATGAGGTCTGAAGGTTGCCTTTACTTCATGCTCCAGTCTCTGAACTATTTCACATCAAATGGCTAGAGGACAGTTTAAAAGCTGACAAGTCACACATCTGCTTGCAACATTACACTGCACTGAGAAAACTGTCTTGCTTTTTTATTTGAGCCATCATTAGGCCAGCTTGTGAGGCTTAGTTGAAGTCGATTCAGTCATCTGTGTGATCTGGCTAATGTGTCTCCTGTAGAACATCATTAGCCAATCAGCCGTGGCCTCCAGCTACAGCAACAGATGGACACAGCGCTACCGCAGCCCACTGGCAGGATCAGGTAAAAGCTACAGATAACTTATAAGGCAGAGTTAATGAACATACTCTAATATATTATTTATTTATTTACTTATTCATCTAACTATTACCAGGATGTAAAGCAGGACTCTATAGCTTTTGCATGTGACTGCTTTAGAACTGGGTAAGAAATGCCTACCTTATTACAATTCAGAAATATATAGGAAATATGTATGAAGGCAGCAATAAAGAAATAAGGTTTAAAATAAAGGATAAAGTAAATTGAAATAATGAAAAAATAATGAGTAACTGAGTAAATGTAAAAATAAGTAAATAAAGAAAGAATCTACAATTATCCAGTAACTATATCTAAATCTAAGTATATATATATATATATATATATATATATATATATATATATATATATATATATATATATATATATATATATATGTATATATATATATATATGTATATATATATATATATATATATATATATATAGTATATATATATATATATATATATATATATATATATATATATATATATATATATATATATATATGTATATATATATGTGTGTGTGTGTGTATATATATATATATATATATATATATATATATATATATATATATATGTATATATATATGTGTGTGTGTGTGTGTATATATATATATATATATATATATATATATATATATATATATATATATATATATATATATGCCATGCAGTTGGAATATTTTTTTTTTTATCAGAAATATTCTTATTTTTATTCCCATTTATCTGCAGTCTCCTTTGACCAGTTGTACTGAAAAGTCATTGAAAAGGTATACACTTAGTTATCAAACATTGCTAGGCAGAATATGTCTTTTATTCCAGCTTTATGGCAATTATTTCTTATTAATGCATTTTTGGTTCTACAATACTGTTTTAGAAAAGACTGTTTTTAAAATTGGTAGCATAGCCCCACTGAGGAGAATTTATTGGTGTCATAGACCTTCAGCAGAGGATCTGTGGCCTGATGTGAAACAGCAGGTGTCTTAGAGAAGACTAAAGACAAACAGGTACTCTCATGTCTGTCTCAGCTATTTTTTTTCCTCTGGGCTTTAAGTCTCATCTCGTGGATCGGATGCTTTTTGACTCACAGTAATTCATCTTGTGCTTCTTCGTCTCCCTCTTTTAAATCTGACTCTCCTCTCCCGATGCACCTTCCCAGCCTCCTTCGACCTTTGTGATGGCAGCTGATTCTGCCTCTCAGTCGCAGCCAACTCAGGCCTGCCAGTTCTGACAGGTGTGTCAAATCCACTCTGCACCTATGTTGTTCCTGGCAGCCCAGGTCAGGTAGAGCTGGCAACAATGTAAATGCAAATCTGGCATGCACCACAAAGACGTTCAGTAAAAGACACTGTATTTGTGTGTATGGGCACACATGCATAATAAAAATGTGCTCGTGCCAGTGAGCATGTTTGCATTTAGCAATATGCCAGATGTGGCATGACTCCAAACACATCCAGAGACACTGAGCCTCAGTTGCTGAGCAGTATACCATGACCCATACAATACCATGCTTCTATCACAACATGACAGACCTCTCTGCATTCAGTGAAAGATTTCTGAAAAAGATAAATAAAATATCTGCTGGCCAAGGGCTGAAAACTCCATTTCTCACATTTTAATAACCACTGACTGAATAATATATTCTCGGAATCAAAGTCATGAGACGATGCAAAAAAAATAAATAAATAAATTAAGGAGTGGATCTGATAAGATGGGAAAAGGAAATCTTGCTACTCAGCTCTTTTGCTTTCATCAGCAAACAAGATGCAGTGAGATCAATGCACCATCTCTTACTGCTGTGGTGTGAATCACCAGAGACAGCAACAAGCAGAACAATACACTCACAGAGCAGAGAGGAGCTCTGCTATCCTATAATGCAGTTGTAAAATGATACGACTCAACACAGCATGGAACAATAATGATGTAACACTGTGACACGACTTAGCCCAGTTAAAGGTGTGATGTTGAGTTTTTCAGCTGCAGGGCGATTGCTGAGACGCAGCCTTCGAGGGCAGGATGAATGTGAACCCCCCTCCTCACTTCTCTCCAAAACCAAACAAACTAATCCTCTTCCTTAGTAATCCACTCCAACAAAGCCTACCTACAACCAGAACCCTCAGCATGTAAAACCACTCTGCAGCCAGATCCTTTCAACATCCACAGCTGATGTTCAGATTTTTTAATACTCACACAGAGCATGGACAAGGTTATTTACAATGAATTACAAGAAACAACAAACCCAGCATGCCAGGGCTACTGGGCTTTCTGTTTTTCTCACACACACTACTGCTCACTCTGTTTTCCAGGTCCAGCTATTCAGCTCCAAACGTCAGTCTTATTTAATAGATCTTGGCACCAAATTGGCATTATCAGTGTGTAAGCAGCTAAAGTGTCGACGTGCCAGAAACAGCTAAAGGGCTTTGTCCGCCACGCCATAAGCAAAGCTGATTTAAAGCATGAGGAAAAGCCAAACAAGCTGCATCCAATTGAGACAATAAATGCGTGTGGCGGACTGTGTAAAATGACAATCAAGCATTACTGAGCTGGCATCTTTTGCTTAAAACAGATTCCCTCTGTCAAACACAAGAAACCGTCCTCTCATGGATTATTCCCAGACACAAGTAGACATACGGCATAGTAATAACAATGTTTTCATAGCTCTCAATTATTGAATTATCCATTATATTTCTATATCTTTTTGTTGCCCCATTGCACTCTTTCACATCGCATGTTCAAGTTGTTTTCAGGTGCTTCTTTTCAGTTATTTTTCTTTCACACATTTTCAGTCTCCGTGTCAGTCTCAGCTAATCTGTATTTGTGTAAATCCGCTACCACACAAGTTGTGACTTTTTACAACTCTGACTCACTCAAGCAAATCCTTTTTTCCTTTACAATTCTAAGTAGAAAAAAAAAACAGAAAAGCTAGAGGAAGATACATTTATAAAAGTGATAGGGAAAGAGTGGGAGCTCAGATTCACCAACAAACAATATCATTTCCTCCTCCATCCCCTCCTTTTTTATTTCTTCTCTTTTCTGGCAAATTAAAAAGATTCGCAAATCTCTTCAAAACCCCCATCATCCCCATCCTTTGCATCATTATTCCTTCCGTCACAATCAAAACACTTCACATTTTCTCATCTCTCCATGCTCTATTTTTCCCCCATTCCACTTCTCACCATCTTCTCATTCGTCTACCCCCTGCAATTTCCCTCCACCCCTGCCAACACGCTGGTTTTTTCTTAACCATATCGTTTCATTCATACTCTCCTTTAGTAATAATTTACCTCAGAACCCTCTCCTTCCCAAAGTTCTTACCATCTCCCACCAGTTGCAGAAGGGCCAGGTCAAGAGGACGTTTCCAGCGTGAATTTTTGTGCAGGGCGATACCGTAGCCTGTGGTGGCAAAAACCTTCCCCGAGCCTATGGTCATCACCTTGGAGAAAGGACAACACAAAGATACTGAAAAACTTACTGGGAGGATACATGTCTCATCCACAGTGTGTGTGGAAAAGCGTAGGTCTGATGTCAGCCCTCACCTTACAACCTTCGTCCTTCCTGGCCATATAGTTCAATACTGCAGCATCATAAATAAAAGCATCCAGTTTCCTGTGGAAAGATCAAGGGAGAATTCATTCATCATTTAATGGGAGAAAGTCAGCACAAGGATGGAGAGACTGGCTGAAGCAGGTTAGGATGGATAAAGGTATATCTCTGAAATGTATGTGTGCAAAATATACAGCTGGCATGGAAAATGATGGAGAGGGCATAAAAAGTTAAACGACAACAATAAATGGAAGAAAAGGTGGAATAGTAAAGCAGGTTTGGCAGCAAGAGCGAAAACAAAAGGAGAATAAAATGAGCAAAAAAAAGGTGGTGGAGGAGGCAGAGAGGATGAGGAAGAGGATGGGGATTTATACAGTATGAGGAGTGCAGTGACAGGGAGAGACAGAGGATGGGATGGAGGGGTTTACACACTTCGGGGAGGGGGGAAGACATGGGATATGGGCAGAGAGTGATGAGGATTATAAAGTTTAAATACTGAAACACAGAGTAAGCACACTAGGAAGGGAAAAATGGACCAAAAAAGATAAAGATAAAGTCATGGTAACAAAACATGCAGATGACGGAAATATTTTTTTAAAAAACCGAAAGAAAACTGAAGAAAAGCAGGAATTCCTCACAGTTTGTGCATGTTAACGCAGAATTATAATTACAGTGAGAGGGAAATGTGGATGATGATGGAGGATTAGGATGAAGTAAACTGGGATTATCCAACACATGACAGGTGATGGAGATTCTACTCCAAACTGAGGAGGGAAGTGCAGCTCACACTGTATGGGCGGGTGGAGATAGCTGTGAAGGTGGAGATGGGAAGAATAAAGGTGAGAGAATCGGTGCAGCAAAGCATGAAGTGTGACAAAAGATGTGAAATGTTAGTTGGAGTTGAAAAGAATGCCACTGTGGATGATGGCCTGCTAGAGCCAGAGTGAGAACATTAAAGAGGAAAAAAAATACAAAAAACAATAACAGCAGGGCGCTGCCTGTTGGCACTGTTTGTTTGGACCTTTTACACTTTGTCCCATGAAAAAAAAAACAGACAATACTAATAACCATATCATATAAAATGCATTTTGACATACAGCTTAATGAAGAAATAATTGTAATAAAAAACAATATTTTCAGTGAGTTTGCTTTGTGTTTACTGTTGCAGGTAAAGTTTGAATTATGCCAAAAGAGAAAAGGGATGTAGATGCTTGAACAAAGATCTGAAAGTCTGCTGTATGTATTCCTCTGATTGCAATGGCTACATAAAATGTAATCTGCATTTCAGCTTTATGCAAGAGGTATGAAAAATATGCTACTTCGAGATTAAACTGAAGCTCTTTCTGTAAAATATGACATTTGTGATTGTCCATCATGACAGTTTTGGGTTATTTAGCTTGCTTTGTGTTAAAAGTGCAGTACAGGGGCTGAGCTTTTAAATAAACTCATGGAGTTCAACGGTATGAATTATTTTAAGGGAAGGATAAATATTAATTTATCAATCCCGTCATAAAATTGTTTCACTACTTGGTGAGCTAAAGAGTGAATGAGAAAAATTGACTGCTGTAACACAAAAGCAACAAATCAATAAAGTAAGTCGTTACTGCCTGATTGATTCACAGCAGTTTAATTCTAAGCAACAATGCTCTGTACAACCCAGCAGGAAAGTGCAACATGGCCAGATTTTGTGCAGATGCAGCAGAAGTGCAGACTTTATTTTGTTTCCTGTGGTTTCACCTTTTCTTAGTTTATGTCGATGATTGCACTGAAGTTCGGCCCACCTGTCAGACGCACAGGACCGCAGCTTGGATAAAGACAGCATAGTGAAGAGACCTTTCTACGCATTGAAAAAAAAAGGTTCCTGGGACAAAAACTTGGTTTTTTTTTTCAATCAAAAACGCAGTTTCAACGAGTCCTTTGCTTATCTTTGTGTTCAGGTTCATAGAGATGGGCCTGTTTCAAAACATGCAGCAAAAAGTGCAGCAGCCAATAAAAAGGTGAAGATTTGTTTAATTTATTTAGCTTTTGAAGACCACAGCCCCGTGTGGTTCAACAAGCAACGAACATTAAAAAAAAAAATCTGGCTGAATATAAGTTTTGTGTTTTTTTTCCTTCAAATCTAACTAGCAGCCTGCCTTCCATGATAAATGGCCATTTAACATGCTCTATCTGTGTTTTGATTTTTTGGTTTTAAAACCTCATGACAGGATCTTTATATTATGCAATCTGAATTTCCTGTTTTTAAACTTAAATATCTCTTCTACATCTGTAATATTTGTGGACAATGTGTCTTAATGCCTCAGAGAACCAAACTGATTTTAAGTTGACAATGAAAAATAACATCTATTTTCTAAATTGGCTTGAGGAAGGTTTGACAATTGTCAAATACTTTCAGACATTGGTAAGTAAGAATTGCATGGCATACCCATAACAGAAATAATGTACTGTAAAACTAAAGAGGACATCATGGACAAATGGTCATTTCGAAGAATAGTTGCATAGAGCCTAGCGTTGGCATACAAACCCAGTTTTGAGGTTCAGAATGGCATCCTCCACTCCTCTCTGGTTGTATTTGCCCATGTACTGGTGCATGTCAGGATAGTTGGAGCGGATGTTTTTTTCCGTGCTCCCGTTGGGCACAGTCCCAAACTTCAGAGGTGGGTACTGCTCCTCTGGATGTTGAAACTATCAGAGCAAAGGAAGGCAAAGAAGGGAGAAAGAAGGGCCATGAGACGCCAGGCAGTGCACCAATCTGTCTGACCTATTTCTGTCCACTTTCCAGACTAACTTACAACACCCCATGCACAGTCAAATATGAAAAGAGAGCAGTCTGTGGACTTAAAGTACTATTCAGGACTGTCTCTTAAGAATCCAAGAACTGGTAATTGAGTTATGTTAAATGAGATTCCATTCATTTTTTAAATTCCCACGCTTTAATCAATTTAACATTCAAATGCACGGGATTTGGCTCACTCTAAGACTTTAATTCTCTTTCTGCTTTCCACACTTAATCAGTATTCAAGCAACAAAGTACCTTCTTGTCCGAGAGGCCTGACACTGTGTCAATGTACTCCTCCTGGATCATGAAAGCAGCCAGGTTAGCAGTGTAGGAGGCCAGAAAGATGACAGCGAAGAAGGCCCAGATCAGCACCATGATCTTGCTTGTAGTTCCTCTTGGGTTCTCCACTGGCACAGAATTATTAAAGACAATGGCCCACAAAAGCCAGACAGACTTTCCAATAGTGAAAGTAGATCCTCCAGCCTCTGCTCCGGGTGATAAAGGGGGAAAAAAAGTGAGAAATAAGAAGTGTAATGAGAAGCGGTGACATCTTTTTGTAAAAAGCAACACAGTCAGTAGAAGGCACAATGGTGCATTCACTAGGACGTGAATGCAGATGAAGCAGCTAATTCAGATGAAATGTCCCTCAATGATCTGCCAAATAGGCTTACAGAACATGGGGGAAAAGGGCTTTTTGACACTGGACCTCATAAAGCGGTAACTATACATTTAGATGATTGCAGTCTTCCATTCAGCTGCTACATGATCTTACAAATGATTAAACCTCGCTGTGCAAGTAGCTGCTAAAAAGGACTCAAATACTCCTCCCTTTACACGATGATAGTGAAGGAGGAAGGATGAGCAGAGATGAGAGCGAAAGGGAAAATTTACAGGGGGATGATGTTGAGGTAAAATTATGTATAGCACAGGAATCATGCAGTACAGCGGTAAGTCTGGCTGCATATTGGATCATGGCACACTGAATATCACAGGGATACAAACTATGCTGCTGAATTATGAATGCCTGCTTTAATATTGAAAACACTTGGAAGCAGTTCAACATATTGTAAGTATGACTTTCTCTTTGCCACACTCGCAGTGAGGAATTCAGGGCAGCACCTTCAGTATATGCCCATCAGTTAAATGGGGCAGCCAGGCAACTGGACAGAAAGAAAATCATCTTATTTGAAACAAAAGAACATTTTTAAGACTCTTAAAAAAAGCCTTCAGACTTCTTTCTGTTTATTAAAGCCAGGTTTTCAGGAGGCAGTTTACTGTTTGTCCATTTGATCCATTAGGCAACAGTGATGGACTACACACAGACCCATTTATCAAACTAGAAAACACAGACAGCATAGGCTCATCACTCACTCTTGCCAGTCTGCAGACTGCGGTTGTAGCCCACAGGGCTGAAGAATTCAAAAATGAAGACAGTCACAGCTACCACAGTCAGGCACATGACAAACATCATCACCCACACCGCTGGACTGTAGGGTTCTGTAATTGGAAGAAAAAAATTAACAGATAAAAAGTTATTTAAAAAAAAAAAAGATTTTAGACTATGTTATTGCTTTATCATTAATAAGAAGCATTAAAACATTTGATTAAAAATTATACACTAATGAATGAGAATGCATTTTGTGTCACTGGTGCAGTAAGATTTAAGGGGTTAAACTGGTACATGTATACTAAAGCTAATGAATAGGCCTCCTATAAAATGAAAAGCGCTAGAGTGAACAGTGTCCAGAAGTCCATAAACACCCGTTCTCTTTTCTACAATCTTCTCAGTGCAGTCTACAAGCCAATAACACTGTTTTCCCACTGGGCCTTGAGTCTGCTGACTGAGTGAAAGAAGAAGTTAAGAAGACATGAGCTGCTGAGAAAAAAAGAAACAGCTAATCTTGATGTAAAGGCCGGCAACCAAAGATTGAGGCGTTTTATGCAAACTCAACACTTTTACAATTAGATTAGATTCTGTGCATCAGCATACATAAACACACTCCCATACCTAAGAAAGCTGATGGTGATACGGTGCCGTTGCTACGGGAGACCATGACACTGATCCCCGTTTCCACAAAGGGGACAGAAAAATCCACAACCTCTGACCTCTCCTCATTGATTGTCAGCGAGCCAATGGCCATATCTGCCCGCTTGTACACCACCTACAAGGGAGAAAACAGTAATAAGGAAGGAATCTAATTATAAGCAATTTATGTACCTGTTACAGATAGACAAAGCCAATGTTTTGCAGTCCACAGAGGTTTATTTCCAGGTGTGATCTTGACATTTCTGCACCTTGAACCTTTGTACATCCATGAATGTGCCAACAAGGGGGGTTGCCAATGAGTTGATGCTGTATAATTACTAGACACGTGTCCTTTGTGCATCTCTTTAGCATACAAAATGAGTTCAGGCCCATCTCCTCTATGCCACCATCGAGAAAAAAAACCTGAAAACTGCTGTGTCTGCTGATTGTATGAGTGAAATGTTAATCTACATTAGACATGGCATATCCGCTCTTCAGAGCAAATCAGCAGAAAAATGAAGCGGAGCAGAAGGCAAAGCACCCTCCTCTCAACTTTGCCAAGTCTGTGGATTACCTGATCAAAGAATGACAGGCTTTGGTGCAGCTGATCAAAAGACAGACATTAGTTTAAGAAAACAAAATTTGCTTGAGAAAATAGATTTGACAGACAGCTCTGACCTGTGGTCAAGTTATAAATGAAACATGTCATGTATGTGTGACAGATTACGTGTCTGTCAGAAAGGAAACCAAAGATTATTTATAAACGATAAGGTCTGAAGAGCACAGTGGAACTGTTTTGGAAAGCGTGACTAATGGCGTTTGGCAAGTTGACTCTGGGACGAAGATCGAAACAGAAGGGAGCTTCGATGGAGTAGAACCCACAGTATTGATCCCAGTGTATGTTTGAGTACGGTATGTACACTTGTCTGTCTTTCTTTGTTTTTCTTAACTTATTTTTACCCCAGCATTTGTGTTTTTTCTTGATCAGAGATCATGAATCATGTAACCAAGAAAATGTCGAGGACTAACTGCAACTCACCAGGGGGCGTCTGACATTGTGTGTATGTCCTTATGTGTGTTTGTGTAAGTCAGTATATGTTTCTGCAGCTAATCTCCATCAGAATATACTTGCAAAATAGAGCTTTTCTACATATTTATTTAACTTTGTTCTTCTCCCTCTAAGTATACGTCTAAATATAAGCATATGTATATGTATATGTATGTGTATGTATATGTATATGTATATGTGTATGTATATGTATATGTATATGTATATGTATGTGTTTGTCTGCACAATTGTTATGATAAATGACTGCTGTCTACTTACTGACAGTTCTCAAGTAGTAGATAAAATTTAAGTGGTCACCCATGATGTAGGACCACATGCCGATGAATGCTGTTATGCAGCTTGATCGCTGAAAATGCAACACAAAATATGCCGATGCACAACCACACATACGCAGGTATTACTGGACGGACACTGAGAATACATTGCTCACAAAGACAGGTAGGCTGAACTGCAGGCATCCACACACTAACACACAAAACCAAAGACTTGCCTCTCCAATCATGCCATTCCAAACCCCATCGATTTTCTTCCCATGCTTCCCATTGGTCACTAAGTACAGGTCATAGGTGAAGCCGACAATCTTGGCAAGTCGCTTGAGGATGTCAATGCAGAAGCCCTTGCAGCACTGCTTCAAGGGGGCCACACCCTCATGAATGGCACTGAGAAAATCACACAGTAGTACAATAACTAAACACAAATAAATCAGTTAAAATGTGTTACAAAAGATTTGAGTGTTGCATCCTGACTGGTGTGGAAAGGAAATTAGATGTATAAAGGAAAATAAACAAAGGGGTCACAGGAAAGAAATACTGTGGCCAGGTCCTTGGTGACAGGCTTGATCGACCGGTGTAGGATAGGTGCTGTCATCCCTTCTGAAGCTGATGAACCATAAAGCTCCTCTGTGGTCATATCTGATTCCAGACTCCTGAGTCATTCCGCTGATCCTCTGGAGAGCAGTCTGTTATTGATTATGGCCAAGGAGTGAAGAGACCACAGTTTTGATAGGTGACTGATGTAATTTTAGCTCGATGGCATCCTGAGAGCGTCGGAACTCCATTCACAACTCCAGTAAATGAAGTAGAGAGCCTACCACTTCTATTTCACTCAGTCTTTTCTGAATATAATTTCCTTTCAGTGTTGTGCATATAAATGAAACTTTTAATACTATAGTACAAAAATAATGATACGAACATATGTAATAAAAAAAAAAAATCATTCACAAGTTTTTCTAAGATATTTTTTCACCCAAAGCACTCAAACCTGGCATTAAGGGGTCGTCTGCAGGGGACTGAATCACGGATGCAGGTTCCAGATGCAGCATCCGCAAGCTCCACAATGACAAATGGCCTCTCTTCCAGCGTGACCACACGCAAGTGCTGGGCATCATCAGGTGGTTTAAGAAATGGTCCATAGCGTGACCAGGCTGGGTACCGAAGCCTCAGAACGCCATTCTCCCACCAGCCTACCTAGGGAAACAAACAAGACAAACATTAGAGAGGGGTGCAATAAACAATTTATACCTTTTGATTCTTTTTTATCTGATACTACTTTGTTGGAATAGATATAAGCAACATGTGATTTTTACTGTACTGTAACACAAGGCATAAAAAAAACAATCAAATTATACTGACGTCCTATTTCAATCTCTAAGATAACTACAGTACCAAAAGGTGCTCAATATATTTAAATTTAGACATTGAGAACAGAAAAAAAATGCATTTATAGCCCCACTTTAAATCACTGAATAACCCTTATTTTGAGGACCAACATAGGTCGAAACTGTTCAGTTACATTATATTTGACTGCTTGAATGACAGAAAAAAACCTTATATTTTACCTTAATGAAGAAATTCTTTTATCAAAATCTTTTAATAGTCTTAAATTTTTTGTTATAAAAAGAGTAAACAAAATAATAGACACTATTAACAACAACCAAGAAAACTTTTATTCTGTTTTTTTAATGCTCATAATAAAAAAAAAACCAAAACGTGCTTTTTAAGAGAAAAAAAAAATCATAAGATGAAACATTTCACTGCAACAACTTTGTAAACTAAACTGAAAAGAGTACAAATACAAGAGCATCTCAGACTGTATGAATAATGAAGGGTACATGCTTTTTAAAGGAAGTACCACCTGCTGGCCATCTGGTCAGTTTTGATTACGCTGTATGGACAGTGCAAAGGATTGTGTTTATGCACCCTATTATTAAACACCAATATCTAAATATTCACTGTTAAGTAGGAAGTGAGCCTTCCCAAGCAAATTTGTGTCTATGCAAAGGTTTAATAAATTTATGCATTTAAAGGGTTTGCACTAACTATTCTCATTAGCATCAAACCAGACCCTTAATGAAATGAAAATCTAAAAATCATGGGTAATGGCTCAGTAATGAAGAGTGGGTTTAACAGAAGAATTTACAGTTACTGCAGAGCAAATATCCCAATCTTTAACTTCTAGGCATTGGAACAGCCATGAGGTTAAGTTATGATCCAGTTGGACCTGCTATCATTTTGAAAATTCCTTGTGAAAAGTTCAATATACACTCTGAGATACCTTGGCACACTGAAAATTTGCATGAAGTAGTTCATAATTACAATATAGTTACCAAAGTCGGGATGAGATATTGCCCTGGTCTGTGTCCACCACTGAAAAAGAATGTTGTCTCCACGATTTCTATAATTGCATGATTGTTTTCTATCTCACTGCTTTGTTTATGTTCATTTTTAATGTCTTGGGTGCACAGGGTGCTAAAGTTTTGAGACTGAGACTCACATCCAAGAAGACCCAGTTTTCCACTAGACTTCCATGATCGGTTACAGAATTTAAAAAAAGTATATAATAAAGAGGGCTGATGCATGCTGTATATCTTTGCATGTGCATAAATATGAAGATATACACATACATATGCACACACACACACATCCGTCAAAAAAAGAAACAAATAAAACTGTGAGCACTCAGACAGGCCAGTGAAGTAAAGTTTGGCAGCTCTGCCTGTGTGTATAATGCAGACGCTGGCAGTGAGGAGGCGGCAGTGGAAACAATGACAGTGTCTCGACTGCACTTCGAACCGCAGCTTCTCAACAGACATTCAATCAAAACACTCTGAGGGAACACAGAATGAAAACAGACTGAGCCTACTGGAGACCAGGCTGCACGCTATCAGACAAATATCCAGAAAGGCGCAAACGCACACATCAGAAAAAAGAACAAGTAAAAAAGCACAAATCCAAACTCTAAAAATTACTAAAATACTTAAGTGCTTTGGCTTGGAGCTGAAAATTTAAACACTATGAGACAGTTAAAAGTATAATTCTTCAGCTGCTGAGGGTGACTTTAATAAAAATGTTCATTAAATTCTGGTAATATCATGGCACATCTTGCTCTGTGTGCTGCCCCCACAGCGGAAACAAGTCGCGCTAATGCTGGACAACCTTCAGCACTTGTCTGCAGTGTTTCAGTGAGCTAAGCTGGGTGCTCCCAGGCTCTAAGTAATGGTGCAGTCATTGTAAAGAGAACATTAAATATTCAGGGAGAGCCAACAGCGTGGATGTGCATAATAGGCAGATACAGGCGTCTTATCCTCAATGTGTGTGTGTGTATGTGTGTGCGTGTATGTGTGCAATCACATTTATGCAAGACGGGTGTAAGCATATGTGTGGAATCATACAGTATGTTCTCTTATTTGTGTGCACATATGTGAATGTCTGTGTGTGAGTTATGTGCATGTGTCTGCGTGCATGTGTGTATGCGTGTAGGCGGGTTTCACACAGAGTCGAAGGACCAGGCGCAGGAGCCTCTAATTGAAAGGGATTTGAGGGATATGGCAGGAGTCAGCAAGTTACAACACGCTGCGACTGGACTCTGGTGGGCTGTTAAAACCAGCAGGAGGCTGAGAACCACCAATGTGTGTGTTTGTGCTTGTGGGGGTGCATCGCTGTTTGTGCCTTAGCAGACTATATGATCTGAGAAGGTTGTGTGTTCTTATACATGTGTGGTGTTGAGAAGTATGGCTCTCTCCACTGACACTGACACTGACAAGGGTGAAATCCATGTGTATTAATGGGAAACCATCTTCAACAGGTGACAAGGCTTCATGGTAAGGAATTGAGAACAAATCACAGTTTTATAGAATCTGCATGACATACAAGGGCTGCTGTTGCTTGGGAGACAGTTATGCAGACAAGACACTGTGCCACACAAACTAGTGGTGAGTCTACAAGCAGCTGTGACACCTAGAAGTCTTCAAGTCTGCACTTTACTTTGTAGCAAAGACATGTGAATATAGGTAGATGGTAAGAATAAATCAGCATTTACTGATCATAACAACATAATCATAACATGATCATAAAATGATCATAAACTGGAAAAGATGGAAAAGGAAATGTGACTTTGGGGATGCAAATAATTTTAATTTGATTAATTCTATCAGCCCCTCCTATTGACAAATATATTTAAAGCCGTTTTTCCTTTATATAGAATTACTTGTCAGATTCTGTCTCATGTATGACTATATACCTCTAATATATGCTAATATGAAGCTTAATGTGGGTTAGTCAGTTTAGGGTATCCTCTACAGATGTGTAAGGATCCATGTCTGTGTAAATGTTCCTCAATGCATCATCTGAGTAAAGAAACTCTGTTCAGGGAAATAAGAAGAAACCTTTTCATGTAAGGAAATAAACCCACTTTCTTTGCTTAAGTTATTCTGTTTAGACTTTACATTATTTCTGCTTTAAATTAATTTTTTGTTCCTAACTGAGCCCTCTAGGTTTAATGCCACATCCATGCATTCACATAAGGAAGGTCCTTCCTTTTTTATCCTTTTTAAACATTTTTCTGTCAGAACAACTAGAATAAAATATTTGACTTTACAGCCAAATAAAAACATTAAAATAGCCAATTATCACATTATTGCACATTGTCATTTTGTTTTGATTAGGAATTTCATTATTCATTCATTCATTCATTCATTTTCTAAACCGCTTATTCCAATGCAGGGTCGCGGGGAAGCTGGAGCCTATCCCAGCTGGCTTTGGGCGACAGGCAGGGTACACCCTGGACAGCTCGCCAGTCCATCGCAGGGCAAATTTCATTATTCAACTATCAAATCTGATATAGAACTAACCATTTCAACGGAAACCAGATCAGGAAACCAGAATAACAGTGAAACACAACAGGAATATCAAAGTGCAGCTATCTCCTCAGCAGCCAGCTTCTGCCTCTGGCTGATTACATCCAATGTGAACTTTACATGAACACTAAACCTTGTGATCTGGCTGTCTTCGATGTCGGGTTTATGTTCTTTCTCCAGATGCCGATATAGCATGGATCTACCTTTTCTACCTCAAATAGCTAGATAAACATAAATCAGCAAAAAAAAAAATGTTCTGGGTTCTCTTGTCTGAATTTTTGGTGCTTTCACTTCCATACCAGACAAAATTACAAAGTCTTAGTAATATCTCAATATTTACAAAAGAAATTGTAAATAAAAAAGCAAAAAACATATGGTGAATTGTATTTTACAAGGATTTTCCTCTTCTGAGCATTACTGTTGCCTGACAGAATAATCCATAAACCCACTCGAGAAACTGGTATCATGTTCTTACATCTTCCCATCCACGTCCAGGTGTCCACGAGATTACATCCAAGAAGGGGTTGGCCAGGTAACCATCACTATTGAAGGAGTAATCTCGACCACCAAGAGTGATATTGCTGAAATACCTGCAGTGTTGAATAGAGGAAACAGTGAGTTACTCAGAATATCATAGAGCGCACATAAGCAAATGAACAGTTTTTTTAAAAGGAAAGAGGAGGACAGAAACAGAAATATTGATGTGAGATTTGATGCAATGGAATGCCTGCCCTGTTCTGTTTCCACTTGAAACTAAATCACAGCTGCTCTGTAGTGTCAGTCAGGACTTGTCTGTTAATCAAATCCACAGACAAATGATCAGACAGAGAATTGTCATAATCTTTGAAATCAAACAACTGCTGCTTTCTGCATAGGCATCAATCTCTATAGTGTGTCTAATAATCACACAGGACAGACTTTCAGATTGTCTCCTTATGTCATCTTGCTCGCTTCAAAACAAAATCTGAACGTTTCAGATGGAACAGCAGGTTGTAGTTGCAGATAGTGAACAGCAGGTAGCAGTGCAAAAAAATGGAAATGAGAGCGTCTTTCTCCTCTGTTCCTGGACATAGTTTATAAACAAAGACAGAGGAATCCATTAATCATTTCCCAATAATTGCCACCCTGTTGGTGCTCGGCATAATTTACAAAAATGACACAAAATAAGCTAATTAATTACATATTTGACTCAGTTTCAGTCGTCAGACTTGGAGTAGTCGCCACTATCATGCATGCACAAACATATCTGGGGTAAGAAAGACTAATGGTAAAAACGAACAAAGCTGATAAGCAGAAAGGCTTGTGCTACCTGTTAGAGTGTGTGTCTATGTGTTTGTGCAGCCTATGAGGAATATATTAAAACCATCTCATTAATATACATGAGACATGGTCCACTTGCTACAGATGCTGGGGTAATTTCGCCAACTCACTACTGCACGCACAAACACCAGTTATTTTGCATGGATCATAGCCAGCTCCAAATTCAGATATCCCCTGAATGCCAGCTCTCTGACACTGAATGCACGAACTGCATGCATTCAGCCAACTCTGCCCATGAACCAAAACTTCTTTCTAACAATACATCTTATTCTGCCTATTTTTATGTCCTCAGGTTTCACATGTACTGTTTGAAGCTCATCAGTCATCTCACTCTTGAACTCCTGGTGGAAAATGCTCTTCCTCTCCCCTCATTACCCTCCCTTTATCTCCGTCTCACCTCATCCTGCCTCGTAGTCTCTGTGTCTGGTTGGCATCCGTCATGCAGTTGGTAACAAAGTTTGGCCCACCCGTGGTTCCGTATTCCTTGCGCATTGCCACTGCCCCGTGAGTCAGCACAGACACACCCCGAGCAATCCTTCGGCGAGGTTCATCCCTCCAGCCCTGAGGCCTTACGGCAAATAAAGCCCGAGGCAGGCTCTCCATGCCTAAACCTGAGAGAGCTGGCCCCACTGCAAACCACATGTGCGATGCTCCGGCTTGACCAGCGGCCCAGGCAGCTCGGAAAACCAACTCGGCCTCCTCCTGAGAGCAGTACAGCAAACGCACCTGGAGGACAGTAGGAAGGCAGGGAGGGAACAGGGAAAGGGGGAGACACACACACACATACACTCTAGTGAGATAAGGAGGGGAAAGGGAAGACGTGGAGAAAGACAGAGGTTGGGAGAAGTAAGGGAAGAAAGACAGAGCTGGAGAAGAGGTGCACCTGAGCGGGAGGAAACAAGGGTAGATAGAAAAGACCATATCGACAAATAACAAGGATGCCGGGAGACGTAAGAGGGGAGATAGCTGCGAGGTGATGTGATAAAGTTTACGGGTATGATTTCAAGCGAGAAGCACACACACACACCAGCAGGAGTGGAGACTGTGTGACTGCATGGGATGCGGGCTAACCTGGAGGTAGAGGAGGCAATGGAGGTCAGTGCTTAATGAGCGTGGGTCTGATGAAACACGTTACAGTAATGAATAATGAAAACAGGGTGAAAGAAGAAAGAGAAAATTAAACAACTGTAAGCGGTGGAGCGCTGAAACACTGAGGGGGAGGCGGAGAAGATAGAGAAAGAGGGCGGGTAAAGACTGAGTGTGTATGAAGAGAAATTACGAGGGAAAGGTTAAACTGTGACACGTGTTTTTAAAAGCAGGGTGGAAAAGCGACCTGAAGACAACAGGAGACAAGAGGGAAAAATGAGAGGCTACAGGGAAACTAGTCAGAGATGGGAAGATAGTTGTTCCTTGGGGACTAGAAAGGAGGGTGGGGGTGAGGGGAGTAGTAGGATGGCATATTTTTGTAAAATCAGGTTCTTGAGAAATAATTATGAAGTAAGAGACGGAATGGGCTGCACAGTGGCATGATGGTGAGCACTGTGGCCTCACAGCGAGAAGGTTGCTGGTTCAATCCTCGCTGGGGCGGGGTTTGGACAGCAGTTTTCTGTGTGGAGTTTGCATGTTTTCCCTGTGTATGGGTCGGTTCTCTCCGGGTTCTCTGGCTTCCTCCCACCGTCCGAAGACATGCATGTTAGGTTGATTGGTTACTCTAAATTGCCCATAGGAATGAGTGTAAGCGTGAGTGGTTGTCTGTCTCTGTGTGACCCTGTGATGGACTGGCGAGCTGTCCAGGGTGTACCCTGCCTTTTGCCCAAAGACTGCTGGGATCGGTTCCAGCTTCCCCACGACCCTTCATCAGACTAAGCTATTAGGATAATGAATGAACGAGGTGGGATGATTGAGTTGGGCTGAAGGAAAAAAAGGAAAATGTTGAAAGAAAGCATAGAAAGAACGCAATGACACTGGATAAACTTTATACTGTGGAAAGTGTGAAGGCAGGAAAAGTTTTAAAACCTCCTGTAGTCAGTTTAGAGATCCCAGAGAAATAGAAAAAGAAGGCATGGGATGATGAGCAGAAGACGGAGCTGAGAAGAAAGGTGGAAAAAGACAGATGCTAAATGCAGACAAATGGCAATTTTAAGAAAAAATGAAGCACTTAGAATGGAAGAAGTACACAAAACCTGATGAAGTGAGAGAAACAGAGCAAGGGGAATTGAAGGACTCAAGAGAAGAAAAAACTCTTTCATGCAATAGAAGGAGGGGGGGGGGGGGTCAGGGATACAGACCGAAAGCACATTTTGAGAATTGTGCCTTCATTGAATTTTCAACTGTAATGGCTTGGCAAAACAATCCTGCCAGTATGCCAATAAACCTCCAGTGAATTAGGCAGGAGCTGAGAGTGACAGAGTGGGAGGAGAAAGGAGGGAGAAAGACGGTTATAGACAGAGAGGAGGAGCCTGAAGTGAGGAGGGAAGGAGAGAATCATTATAAACAGACACACACAGTATCTAAAGATGGGAAATGGAGAAAGAGAAGAACACACAACACAGAGAGAAAGAGCAGAGGAAATACTGACAAGGCAGAAGCTGGAAGAGAAATGGAACAAGAGATAGACAATGAGAGAGTTGAGTAGTAATTGAGCTACAGATTTGCATCAGGTCATCTACAACGTGGAAGACATCGCCATAAATGTAGCACAGAGAAAGAGCTTGAGATACAAACATACATGGCTTTACTAAATGATCACAAGCATTTATTAGCCCTGCATTAGAGGAAAAAGCTAAAGGAAGGGTAATGGAAAAGCAAGAAGGTTGTAAAGTAAGCCAGTCCATGTTACCCACTGCAACCAGTATGTTTATATTAACAGGAATACTAGCAGAAAGAAGCCCAAGGAATCAAATATACATGCACACATTTTGAGACGCAAGCACATATGCAGAGAGCTGCAGTGGCCATGCTGGGACATTAGCATTTACATTGAGACCCAGACTGAACCGAGCCGACAGAGAGCAGAGCCGGTGGCCAGGAAGACATGTGGATCACACAGAGTGGACGGACAGGCGGGAGGATGGAACGATAACCATACAGAGATGGAGGTGTGAAGCAAGACAGCAGAGGAGGTTGAGCTTGTCTCCAGGCAAACAAATGCAGTAGGGCAGGCAAGGGAAGGGGGGGAGAGTCGGCAAAAGAATGAAGTCATGAGAGAAAAACTGAACAGGAGAATCATGGGGGTCAAAGAGGAAGTTGATTGGGTAAATACATTGATTGATAAGACAGTAGGAAGGAAATATGTTGATAGTGAACGCTAGAGTGCAGCAGCAGGAATAAAAGGATGAAAGAAGTTAGGATGGAGATAAACGAGCAAACGTACTGTCTGAAGAAATGAAAGAAATCGGGTCCAAGCCAAAACCACGATTTGCTCTGGTTCAAATTTATCAACGTTAGCTTGACATATAAAGATGACTTTAAATTCAGTTTTCTAAACTATGTAAACTAAGAGTAGAAAATGAACAAATTTATGTTTAATTTGATTTTCTAGAGGTGAGATACTGAGCTCCAACTTTTAAATGAAATTATAAATTAAGATATGCTGATGTTCAGCTCAAAGAAATCATCCAAAGATTATTTGCCAAATACTGTCCTCTAACCAGCAGTTGTCCACGAGTGGATTATTCATCACAAACTCAATCTGTGCACCCAGAAGAAAAGAAAATAGTCTTGATGACAGCTTTGCATCACAACAACTTGTGATCAGCTTGACATCCTGAAACACTACTGCTACTAGTAGGCTAGTTATTTCTGATAAAATCTTAAAAATGAGTTTTGCTGTAAAACCTTCACTGCTTGGACCTCTATAAAGTCTGTCTCCTTATCTCATATATATACCTTTGTTTGATAGAGATGATGCAGTCACAAAAGGTTCATGCACTAGGCAGACCAACACATCATCAGAGGAAACAGCTAGCATGACAGGTTAACGCCGTCACATAAATAGCTGATGTTTTTCTAACTTTAAAGCTTCCAATTTGTTAGTTCCTTCACACACATTTCCCAACAGCCAGTCAGCAAATTAGACTGACTCGTGGTTTTTGTTGTACTGTCGAACTCTTAAAGCCCCAGCAGATGGGAATAGAAGAAACAGAGGGATAGAGGAGAGAGGGGAGAGAGAGAGATGGAGGGACAAAGGGAGAGACGAAGAAGGAAGGAAAAAGCTGGGAAACCACCTGTTAGAAAGGGGGCCCCCACTGGTAGTTGCAGCACTTCCTCCCATTTCCTCCCTCTTTCCCCCCTCTCTCCCCCCTGTCTCACCTGCGCCTCGTTCTCCTTCAGCAGCCTGCGCGTTCGTGCCCCCCCAGGGTCGTCGGTCACGTTCAGGATCACCACGCTCTTCTTCTCCCAGCCGATGAACGAGCCGTCCGTCAGACCCTCTACCACAGACAGGAAATCCTGGTAGCCATGGTGACGCGTAGACACCACAGAGAAGGCAGTCCAGTCATATTCCTCAAGCACCTCAAAGATGACCTCTAATTGGAGCGCAGTGGAGGAGCTGAACTGGAGAAAGATGGAACCTGTTTCCTGATTTAGGGAGAAGAGCAGCAGATGTAGTTAAAGCTCTCACTACAAAATTCATTCTTTGAGTCTTAACTCAAGCAATAACATCATGAGAAATTGAAAACCCTCTCACTGCAGAAAACTACAGTGCTCTGAAATGCTTCATGTTAATGCACAACATAAAGGCATCATGGGGTTTGAAGTTTTTATGGAGCAGCAGCATTCATTCAGCCGTAGGGTTAAAACAGCCCGGACTGTTGAGTTAATTCTCCTATGACGCTCAGATGAGAATGTTTCTACAAAGAGTGTTAAGAGCCGGGGGGGAGGAGGGCGTACGGACTAGGCTGGGGCACATCTTCAGAAGAAGTTTATCAGCAAGTGCGACAGTTCAATTCCTCAAGAGTAAATGTTCAGAGCAGTTCTTTTTTATGCACAAATATATAGCTTTTGTTCCATTTTTTCATCATTTGGTGATTAAATGTAGCACTAGCTTTCTTTTGATTACAATGCAATTGCATCAGACAAAAATGTACAGTGCATGCACACAATTCTGACCAAACGTGCACACCCATGTTTGCTCATTGCTTCCCTACCAGAAACATCAGAAGTAGAGTGTGGACCCCAGTTGGTGCCATTTACAGATCAAACAGCGCAGTTTCTGCAGATCAGTGACACTGACCTTCAGCTTACCCTCCATCCCACTTGTACTTTCCCACAGCTTTTTTTTTTCACACACAGGATGCACTGCATGGTGACTTTGTCAGTTATAATGACAACAGAAGCAGCTTTCCATCCATACTCCATTTATAATACAGTCAGTCCACACTGCTTCAGGACATAGCATGCACCTAATTAACATTGCCCCACTTCTCCTATTTGGAGCTTCATCATCACATGTTTGGAAGGTTTGCCTACTAATCATCCTTACTTAATCTCTCTCTTTCTATCTCTCTCTCTCTCACACACACACACAAGAAAATATGAAAACACTTCCTGTTCACTCTGCCACCCCAGACCCAACTTCCCTCCTCCTACCTGTGGCATCCTCCCCAGCCCTGCTCCCCCTCCTACAGCCACTATGGGCAGTCCTGTTTGTGCAGAGACAAACTCCAGCATGGGGGCCAAAGGGCCCCAGGCTGTGCGAGGGGGCCTTTCCTCTTCGTAAACCAAACCCTGCAGGGGCCGCGCCGCCAGCAGCTCACACAGCTGGGACAGCACCGTTTTAGGGCTACTGTCATTCACCTGGGGGTTGAAGGGAGGGAAGAAAGAAAACCATAGTTGACCAACTAGGAGGCTTGATATAATTTAAGTCAGATGGAAAGCGTCTGTATTAACTGATAGCTCAAACTAACAATGCCAGCTGTGGAATCAGAGCAGATTCTGCTCATTCAGCGTGGCCTTCACACAGCAGCAAAGAGCTGCAAATTCAGTTCAGTGAGGACAAATGATGGACTGCTACTGGCTGTCTTCAGGTAAGGCTGAATTAACACTATGTAGAGGACACAGTGTCTAACCTGTAGCCAGATGACGTTAGCAGAGCCCCACTGGGTGACCACGCTCTCCCCCAGGGAGCCGTATACCCGTCCAAAGCCGGGGTAGAGCACCCTTCCCCCAGGCCCTGCCACCGCCGCCTCTGCTTGCACTGTAGCTCCAGCATGGATCACAGCGATGTTGAAGTTCATCATAGCCCCAGCATCACGCTCCCGTGGGCTCGGCCGGAGCAGGAGGTGGGGGGACGCGTCCACCAGACCTGCCCATTCTGCCAGGACCAATAGGAGAGAGAGAGTAGGTATGGCGACCATGGCAACCTGCCGAGGGGGGAGGCAGATATATATCGCACTAAGAGAGGGTGCCTGAAAGAAAGAGAGACAGCAAGAAGAAGAAAAAGAAGATGAAGAAGGACAGAAGAAGAAGAGATTAACTTAAATTCTTTTTTTTTTTACATGTCCAGCACAGCAAAACAAAAGAGGATAAAAGCGAACTGAGGAATGAGGCAGCAAGAAAGACACAAAGAGGAAAAAATTGAATCCAGGCCAGACAACATGAGATAATAAAAGTTAGCTCTGGCTAAAAACTGACAGGAAACACAGGATGCAGAGGGAAAAAGCAATGGATGGATGGGAAGAAAAACAAGACGGAGAGAAGATTAAATGCATGTTATTTATGCTACAGGCTGAGAAGGAACACCATGAGGAAAATAGAAACAGTCTGTTAGAGGAAAAGAGGAGTGGAGGGGAAGGGGGGGGGGGGGGTAATACCACACATACAAAGATGGGGGCGGAAGTAGTTATTGTAAGCTGCATAAATGATAACAACAATTAAGACTACCTTAAACACACTTTCCCTCACACAGCTGCATCCCAGCACAGACACAAGCAACATTCAAACATTTGTGAGATGACTTCATGGCTGCAGTATGTGAGAAAAACAGCGTAACGATACAGCGATGCGAGGGTTAATGGAGTATGTGCACACATACACAACCACACAGCGAGATAATGACTACCTGTGAGATAGTAGGGTTAAAATGTGAGCCACACAAAAAGCACAGCACATCATTTTCAATTTACTTCTTGTGCCAACTGGCCTTCCTCCCCTTCTCCCCTTCCTTCTCACTTTCCCCCCCTTCTCACTCTCCCTTTCCATGTTTTCTATCTCTTCTCCCAATTTTCATGGCTTCGGGCACCAAACACAATTGTATTGATTAACAGGGTCTGCTGACATAATATTCCCTATAAAGTCGCTCTCCCTTGCTGTGCCTCTGTTTCCCCCTTCCTCCTCTGTGTGTTTCGCTCTGTCTTCATCCGACTCTCCTCTCTTTGTCACAGTCTGCCGATTCTTTGACCCTGATCAGTCTTTTGGATGGAAAAGAAGGCAGCAAAGAAAACAAGAACGGGAGGGTGATGTAAGAGAAAAAGAAAGTGAATGGAAGAATGAAGAATAAGGAGCCACAAGAAGTGAGAGCTGCAGAGTGAATAGGTAATGAAAAGTACTGTAAATACAGGGCGTATGACTTAAGATGGACTGACAGAGTAGAGGGATGGAGGGGAGCCGGCGAGAAGGGGGAAATGAGACGACAAAGTGGGCTGGGAGGGTTGGAGGTGGCATAAAATATGGGAGCACAGCAGGAAAAGAAATATTGATCTCGGGGATGTGTATACGTGTTTGGCCTAAACAAATATAGCACCAAACCTCCCGTTTTGAGTGACAGCCTGTGTGTATGTGTGTCCTTGTGTTGGTGGGGGTGGAGAGGAAAATAGAGGCGAATAAGGGGAGGTGGATAGATACGAGCAGGAAAAAGAGATGGAGGTGTGGAGAGATCAGGAGAGACAGACTTGTTAATGGGAGAGCGGGAAAGGGAGAATGTAATAATGAAGGAGAGCGGGAGAATAACAATTCTTTGTAAGGTTTTTTTTCCTTCTTCTTTTTTGGTCTTTTTTTAAGGCAGCGAGGATGTGGTAGAAAAGAACAGAGAGGACAGACAGACAGAGAAAAGAAGAGAGCCTGAGATGAAGCGGCAGGAATACAGTATATAGTATCACTTGGTGGAGATGTATTCTACAATACTGAGCTCCGAGCCATTAACTGTTAGGCCTGTCACTGTATTTCACTCTGAGGTGTTTAAGTTGCACTGCACAACCAGCGTGTGCTATTCCACTACAGTGAGCGCCGCTGGAAATGTGAACAGTGCATCACTATATACGGTACCCACTTTTCTTGCAGTGTATCCTGTCTGTTATCAAATGTGCTTCCACTGAGGCGCAACACAATGATGCAGGGTACAAGTAAATTGTAATAAAATCCTCATCCAAATTTAACTTACTATACAGTTCATTATGTGCTCCAATGTGTGAAATTTTGCAGGCTGAATCATAAAGAGCATGCAATGAGGGAGACTTAAACATACAGGGAAGAGGAGGGTGGGAGTAAGAGATTAATCTTTTATTTGATTTCCTACCATAAATGAATCCTTTGTTAAAATGCAAATGTTCACATTTTTGTATAGTTTTTCCCTTAGGCTTTAAAAACTGATCCTCTCCGGTCTTTGGAGCCTGTTCTTATTGAATAGTGTATCCTGCAAATACACCACATTTGGCAAGGGATGGCTTGTAATTAGGGAAAGGTTTATTTGTGATCAATTAATCAAAAGGTGTATGGATTTTGCTGAGGAGGATTTGAGGCAAGGAATCAGTTATTGATGTATGACGAGAAATTCCTTAAGCCTTTGTGCCTTATTAGAGCGCTGTTTAGCCAAGAATTGTGCATCTTTGCCAGGATGATGAGTACTGTACTGCAGTTGTGCTCTTGAAATAAGCAAACATGACAATTTGAACATGAAAGCTACTCAGATGCTTTCAAAGGGCTTTCTTGACAATGTTTATGGATGCCAAGCCTAAATTTCATTGCAGTGCATGGACTTCTAAAGACAAAATGCTGTCTAAATCATTATATCAGCACTTATATTAGTTTGTCATTCACTGCCATAAGCAGCTTACTGTAGATACAGTATAATTATTTTTCTGCAGGGCATTTTTTGTCTTCTTAAACAAAGAAAGTCACATCTGCATCAGAACTGAAGTCTGTGCAGCGCCATGACTGTTTGAAAAACTAAAAACAGCTTCAAGACTATTTACAGAGTGCTAAAGAGCAGGTATAGTCTTAGGCTGACAGACAGCTAATCAGGATGATGAGAGAGAAATGGCCACTCTCCACTTTCTCTCCCTAAATTGCCAGCCAGTACTTGACAATCATCATGCACCATATCATATCTCGGATTTGCTCTGCATAATGTGCTACCTTTGAATACAAATTATTACATATAAGAAAAGTTGCTAATGTAGAAACTGTTCAACTATTCTAAGAAATATCAGAACAGCTTTGTAACTTATGGCAGCTTGAAGTTGCCCAAAGCTACAGTGCGGGCTACAGTGCATATACAGAAAGAAGTAGAGGACAGTTAATAAACAAAAAATGTGCCAGATTTAGATATTGTTGTACATATTATGGTGTTTGACTGATTCACGTCATTATGTTTTATATACCTACTTTGCATCTCTTTGTTGACTTCTGGGACACAAACATGAAAGACTTCGGACTCATGTGTGAACTCTGGCTTTATCTACCAACAAAGTGGTGGATGGCACGAAAACAACTATTTTTACCAGCCATAACTTTACTTTGAGTCCCACACAGTGTTATCTTATTGGGTATTATTAATCTTTTTGCTTTGATTTAGTTTTTTTCTTGTTTATTTGACATACCTCTGAAGTTCTATTAATAGTATCAATAGTGTTTTCCACTTTTTTTAAAATCACTATAATCTCATATACACACACGCACACACATATACATATTTTTATTTATATATATATATATATATATATATATATATATATATATATATATATATATATATATATATATATATATATATTATAATGCACACAACTGACAAACTTTGAAAAAAAAATTCAGAAATGTGTTTTTGGACAAAAACAATTGGGAAGAAGATAATTGAGCACCATGGCAGGCCATTTCTTCCTACCCAACATAATGCACTGATGACAAAATCTGAGACTGAAAAAATCCAGGACTCAATCCGTTTAATTTCATACAAAATCTGTTGTGGCAGCTTGCAGGGTCGGTCCAACTTGTCAGCAGGTGATTAGGAAAATGTTGATGTAACAGTAGTGGTATTCAGCTACAAATTATTTGTCGCCGCAAATATAGTTGAGAAAAGACTCATTTTTTAGTCTTACTTTTTGAGTCAACAGTTGATACACACTAATATTTTCAATATGCAATTTTTCAAAGCAATATGAGAGTCGCTACTCCTGCATGCATCCTCTCTTTCTGAACTGTTTCTTTTTTTTTTTTTTGCATATGCATGTCAGTGTGCTCATAAACTGTAGCTCATCTTAAAATGTGTTTTACATTCTGGGTAACTCGGTTCAACTGGACGCAAAAATCTGATCAATTTTGCACCTTCTTTTGGTTCGGTTTACTTTCACACTGCATTTTACGCAGATAAACCCACTTGGATAACATATCGCAGTTACAAAAACTGCTAAGTAACAGGTGGTGAAATTCCCCAAAACTATGGCTGACTAACAAAAGACAAAGAAGAAAATATAACTTATTGACTGGCAAGATCGAACAACAGCTTGTTCACTACAATTAAACAATGGCGCAAGACCTAATGCAGTTTTAACCAGAATCTGTCCAGTATGAAGAGCAGTTATCCGACACATTGTTCAACAACACATCCTCTGTCAGTTCCTCTCTTTAATCACTGGATGGTCCATGTGCATCCACACTGCAGGTGAACCACACCATGCTTCTAATGCAAGTGAACCAAGACCTCCAGTCTTCAACTTGGCCCAGAGTTTGGTCCACACAACAGTTTGAACATCTGTTGCTCCAAATGAACCATCAGACCAAACTACACATAGAAGGGATACACTAAGGTGAAATCACATTGGCACAGAGTAATTTTCTGGAATTCCAGAGCAGATTGTTGTCTCTGCTGTGTAGCCACATGTTGTAGGTAAAAGACCATGTGCAGCAAGGAGTAGAGGGAGTGGTGAAAGAAGCTGGCAAGTGGGCAAGTTGTCAGATTCCTTCAAACAAAACCTTCCAAAAATGTGATTTCTGATTTACATCAAGTATAAATCCATCACAACGGCTTCTACAAACTGGGAACTGGATTTTCTATCCCTTCTGTTGAAAAATGAGTGTCGTCGCAGTTGTTGTCCACAATAATGCCTGCATGTTGCACAAACAGAAGCTGTCTTCCAGTGGTGGAAGGGGAAGGAGCAATAGGGGGCACATCAAGGCAGAGGGGAAGGATGGAGCTAATTTAAATATGTACAGATCCTAGAACACTAAACCAGTTGCATCCAGTCCATTTTAAGGCGTAAGGAGATTATTTTCATGGAGAAAAATGGTCTAAATATGAAATATTAATAAAGAGAGATGAGTTTTTATGGGTTAAATCAATGCCCAGAGAAAATCATTAAAGGCAGTGTGCAGATTCTTGTAAGTGTGAAGTACGTGCTCATTTTGTAGATTTTGTTGAGCATGCAGCACTAAAAAATGCAAAAAATAAATGAATAAAAACCTTCCTTGCTCATATCTACTTCTACTCCACAGCATTAAGGGAGCAAGAGGGCAAAAAGTTAACTTTTTATTTATCATATGCCTATAAAAAACAAAGCAATACCGCATGGAACAAAAGAGTAGGCATCGATTCTTTAATGGTGTCTTGCTTAAAACCAGCTGGTCTTGAGTTTGGGCTTTTGATTAAACACAAACAGTTTGTATTTTTGCAAGATGGGTTCTTTTGTAGTCATGCAGATCTCACAAGAATCCAGCTGTTTTGCTGCTTGGAGCTCCATAGAACACTGGAGGACTATGTTCTTTCAGCCACAAAGTCATCCCTCTATGTTTACTATCTATACATTTATACATTCCTCAAAAATTGGTAAATATGCATCTGGTTGCTTGTTTCCCTCACTAGACCTGACAGCACCATTTACAAAAAAGACAGACTCAAATGAGACACAGCACTGTTATCTCTAGTTTGTCGTTGTTAATGAGATATTACATGCAATTACTTGTAACAATGGAGTTTGAGTGACTGAGAAGAGCTAGCCAGATCTCAGGCTTGGGGGGGGCAGCCTAGTAGGAGCTTCATTAGTTAAGCTGGGTGACAGCAAGTCTGCCAAATTTTCTGCCTTGTTTATAAGTTGGCTGCAAAAATTTCCATAGTTTTGGAGTCTTTTGTAGTTTTGGTTATACTTTCTTTGCTTTGAAGATTGCACGTAGAAAATAATTATTGCATTTTTGCAATATTTGAAAGGAAAGTCAAAATAAACATTCAGATTTATAAATCATCCTCTGTGTATGCAATGTCTTTCTTTTACCAATGACACATTTTTTCTCATAGAACTACAAGACCTTGAGAGGAAAACTTAATTATGCCTGCCAAACACACACTAAAACAAACACACTTGTGATCTCCGTGTGTGTCCAGATAGAGAGCTGTGATGCAGTGTTCATTCTCTTTTCTTTTTTTCCCCAAACCACTGTTACTTTACTCCTGTATTTTGGACTGACTTTGCCATTTTATTGTTTGTTTAACATTGTTTGTACACCATGATCATTTGGAGAATGCCCCATATAATCAATAGATAAGCTTGTCACACTTCAAGCTGACAAATTGCAAAACACAAGAGGTTTTCCGGGCATATTTTCCATTCAAAACAGATAAGTGAATATAATCATCTGGTGCATGAGATGCAGCTACAGTAAGTCTATTTTTAGTTATAGAAGGAAAACTTTCTAAATAAAGCTCCTTCATAGTGTCGATGGTATTATCCTCAGAGCAGGAAGACAACGTTCAGGGATATGATTAGACCTGAAGAGGGTTTGGGCATGCTCTGTTACAGGACACAATGCTCATTTTCTGAACCGAAGCTTCAGGTTTGTCACCATTATGTTATTAATCCAGATCATTACCAGCAATATTTATTGTCAAAACTTAATAAAATTTCCTCCTTTTCTGTCTGAAAGTGGAATAGATGGTATGGCAAGAACAAGCTTCTGCTTTCGTGTTCTTGATTATGAGCCTGATGGTAGTTTCTGCCCTCATGACTGGTTTCCAATAAATAAATAAATAAATGAATAAATGAAAATAAAGTGGCAGTCACCACAATAGCACGTCTTCGCAAAGTTTTGGTGATTTTCAACTTCATGTGTCTCGAGAAGCTGAACAAAAAATGCAGAAAGCTCTGAATAGACATGCTGGTTCTGATGTTCCACATACAGGTGGACATATTTGGCTGCATGCTCTCATTATGAAGAAAAAAAAACCAAAAAATGACTATATGGATCAGCAGCAGTATTACTTATAGAATCAAAATCAGGTCACACGTGTGTCTAGTTAAATGTTTCAGTATTACAGGATAGTTTTTCATGTTTGTTGCCTAATGTTCTTACAATGTTGTTTTAAAACACAGAAATGTTGGATGTTTGGGCAGACAGGAATTAAGATGAGAAACTTTACTTTGATTAGCAACAAACATAAGCTAATGATAAAGAAAATATGAGCAGGATGAATTAATCATTCATTTTAATAACTGTTCCTTTCACAAACAGGTGCCTTGAAATTCTTACAAGGCTATCATAGGCATGCGTATGTTGACATAGAAGTGGTTACATTAAATAATCTACTTGAGAATAAATATTTTATCAGGGTGCAGAATAATGAAGATTTACTGTGCCATATTCCATTATTATCTTGAACACTTTTATGATGTTTACACTATAAAAAAATACATTATAAATTTAAATTTAAATTTCACTCTCTGATTGAAGTGTTTGACATCCAGAGTTGGTAGAAGGACGACCTCCTGTTCTCCACTTTATACGCCACACCAACAGCAAAACCAAATGTATGAGCCTCTCCTTAATGGAGGTTTTTCTTATGGGCATCCTCTTATTTTCAGTAATCTTCAACCCTGGATGTAAATAAATGTTCATTTTCAGTTTATACATGTCTTGATTTTGTAAGCATGCACATCTTTCCATTCCTTTTCCCTAAACCCTTTAAAAAAATATCATGCTCAGCAGTTGTCCTTGGTTTAAACACTGAAACTGTGAAGTTTGCGCTTTTTCTACAAACACCAAAGAGATGAAAAACTTGTATAGCCGCTAAGGACAAAATGAAATTGATTCTTGGTGGCAGGAAGATGGTAAGAAAACAATCAGATCACCTCCTCTCACTTTACTGTACATGCTCAAGCTGTAGCAAGGGCCTGCGGTGACTTAGGAAGACTGAGTCCCGGGAGAGGAGAGAAGAGCTTGGGTAGAAGTCCGTTGCTGGCAGCCACAGTTCTCTGAGCACCATGTGCAGACCTGCAGAATCTGCTGGGAAAATGTGAATGGGGAAGGGGTTTGTGTTGTTTGGAGTGCGGAGTTGCAGAGGTGTTGTGTTTAGCCCCCATCGAGGCTCTGCTGCCTCATTCCATGCTGTCATGCAGAGTAATGGACCTGCTCCCTGCTGCCTATGGCACGAGCTACACTGAATCAACCCAGGCAGCTTTTCACAGCCAACGCCAAACAACTGAAAAATATGCATTCTAATATAAAGTCCAGTGTAAACCATTAGAAAAAACAGCAGCGTCTCAGTGTAAGTGCTCCCGACAATAAAAACCTAATCTTTTTCTTTTTCATTTGTCCACATTTAAGACCACAGGGAGCTAAAGGGAACTGCTGTATGGAGCCTCTACAATTTTCTGTGGTCCATAGCTGGACTACTCAAAGATAAGATAAAGTGCCATCACAGTGTGGTACTTTCAGTGTGCCTATGAGGAAGTGAATCTCTTTGTGTGTGTGTGTTGTGTGGGTTATGATGGCAGTGTGTGGGAGCGGAGGTATGAAGAGAAGAGTGCAGCTGGAGCTCAATGCTCCTCGTGTTAATTGGCCCATACTTCAATCACAGCCACTGGAGTGTGTCCTCTCTGACGGAACAGATCCTCTTCCCCCCTTTTTCTCCCTTCCCCAATCTTTCTCCCTCTCTGTCCTGCTACACTTGTTCATTCACTCATCCCCCTCACTAACACACACTCATTTGATACACACACACGGACACGCTTGCAGACGCACTCATATGTTCAGTCTCACTAAATTAAATTTAGTTTTAACTCAGTCATTTATCCCCTTATCCATTCATTCAGTCACCCATTCACCCCATTTTTGTAAAGCAGCTCAGTTTGCTAACTCTTTCCACACATCCTCCTCTACACCTCTTCATTCTTTCCTTCTACACATCTTTGTCCTGTACTTCATTCTCATTCTCTTCTTTTCCTTCCTCAGTTACTTCCTCTCATTTCTCCCTCCCTATCAGTCTCCTTCTCAGTCTTTGATCCATGTTGAGTAGAAGAGCCACCAGGCAAGCAAGCAGCTCTTCTTCCCATTGTGCATAGTGTGCAGAGTGATCGGCAAGTAGCACAGCGTGCATCAGCAGGGTGTTCAGTACTGTGTGTGTTTCTACTGCATGGCTGTAAATAGCAGTAGTAAAGCCTGCTGCTGCAGCCACTGCCTCTTTTGGACTTGATAGCTTTGGCTATCATAAGCCATTCAAATGACAAACGATGGAGCCATCTATCAAAGCCTAGTGGCACTATAGGTCCTCGCAGGGAAAAGCAATGCACCATATTTTCGAATTATACACGCCACAGGCTGATAACCAGATTAGAGCCACTTGCTTCTGCTAAGAAACATTTTTTTATGTGGACCAGTTAAATTTAAGGGGATATTTGGGTATGTTTGCAAGTTTAAAACAAATTTACTTGGAGAGACACATGGTGATTTTCTCTGGAAATGGGGTATAAATTAAATTCTACACTGCTTGCGGCAAATGCAGAAAAAACATATGCAAATCATATATGAAATTATTTTTGGGGGGGAAAAGTGAAACCTCACTTGGTTCCACATGTCAAACATTTGTTTCTCGCAGGTAGTCTCCACTTGTCCTTTTCATATTTTGTAACCTTTTGCTAGAACAAAATGAAACAGTCACCGTGACATCTCACTTTGATGTTTCTTCACAGCAAAACTGCATTTCATTCTGACATTTCAAGCCCCTTTAACTCCAATATGGTGGTATAAAACGCCTCTCGCTCTTCTCAGGTTCAGAGTATCTTTCCTATTATTAAAAAATAATTTTCATGGGTTTGGATTAAACTTGTCTTCCAAGAGACAAAGTCATTTAATTGGACTCCACATCTCTTCATTGAGGGGATAACTTTCATTACTTGAATGGGAGGACACGTCTCGTTTCCATCAATCCTCTATGGATTGATGGAAATTAGATGAAGCTGACCCTGGACCCTGCCACAGTAAAGCACTAACAATTCTCTGACCTCTTTTTTTTTCTTTTTTTAAACAAAAATGGAAATGTCATATTCTTACCCACTGAGCTTTTGGGCACACCAGACACAAAAAGCAGTGACTGCAAATGACATCCATTACAGATGATTAATACTGAAATATTTGACATAATCCACATTTCAGCGGTGTAATTCACAACACTATAATTATCCATGCAGAGAAAGTCTTTGATTTTAAATTATTGTAACTCTACTCATGGCTTGTAATTGCAGTAATGCTCACTAATAAACCCATCTAACCTGTGAGGAAATGTTACCTAATTAATTTTAAAGCCTGCCAACTGTTTTATATAACAACAATAATGATAATAATAATGATAATAATAAAAATGATATTATAATTATAATGAAAAAATAATAATGATAAACTGTTTTTTTTTATTAAATGGATTTTAATCAATTACTAAATGAAATAATAGTAAAATAGAGTAATATAATATACACAAACTATAATAAAGTCTGGAAAAATTTACTTAACTTTGAAACAATAAAAAAAAGAAATAGAAAGCATCTCTTGCCAAAACAGAATAGACGCAAAGTTAAAGTGTCATTTCAAATACTTTAACTAATAGCTGCAACTCCCAGCTATTAGTTAAAGTTAGTTAACTTTAGTTTATACATATGTACACACACTAATATATATATATATATATATATATACATATATATATATATATATATATATATATATATATATATATATATATATATATATATATATATATATATATATATATATATATATATATATATATATATATATATATATATATATATACACACACACACACATATACATATATATATATATATATAAATATACATATATATATATATATATATATATATATATATATATATATATATATATACATATATATATATATATATATATATATATATATATATATATATATATATATATATATATATATATATATATATATATATATATATATATATATCTCATATACACAGTTAGTCATCTTGAATTATTTACTAATGTTTATGTGTGCACTTTTGAGGGTGTTTCTGCAGCAAATAGATGCACACACAATGGAGTGATTGAAGCGGAGCTTGTGTTGGTTTGCATGTTATCTTTCAACCCCCTGCCATTCATTTAATCCTCAGGATACTTGAGGCTCATACCAAGCTTTGGCTTGTGCAAACCGCATGAAAAAAAAAAATCAATTTGTGTATGAATGATGCTCAGAAAGATTTCAGTACTGTCTGTTTTTTTTATCTTCTCTCTCCTTCTCTCTCTCACACACACAAACACATCTATTCAGAAGACATCAGCTACAAATGGTTTACTACCCTCATGAGTGTTCACACATAAATTTCAGTAAGGTCATGCTTTCATGTGGAAAGGCCAGTGTCTGGGGATCTTGCAGCTGGAACTCATATAGCAGAGTGCAAGGCGTTATTTCAATAGGCCTAATGAGCCTGGACTAACTCAACGTGAATGAATAAAAATAGTTTTGTAAAGGGGTTTTACAGTTTGCATACACATTGCCAATTCCAGTCTAAGTGTTCGGCTTAAGGCCAGCCAAGAGGACAAAATACTTCATCCTCTCACCTTGACACCTGACATCTTGTCTGCAGCCTGCAGCTCCATTTGCTTGTATTGCCTATGTGTGCTCCCAGATTTACTAATATATCATATAAATTACTAAATATAAAATATTTTACGTTTTTCCAATTGCTTTGTCTAAATTTTCTTACAATGCACAGCCTGAGGGAATATCTTTTTATATTTGTTTCAAAAGGACTCATTTCTAACTGTTCAACCTTTTACAAACATCTACACACTAATGGTTTTGGGGAAAACGGCTTCAATATCAGCTCGCCCCCAGTGTAGTACAGTCATATAGGGATAATTATGCATCCTCACTGTGGATTTACATAACATATAGTACCATCATGAATGAAATGCTTAGATGATTTAACAAGCTTCACGACTGAAATCAGGAACAAACTGGACAAAAAATTTTCAGCACATGGCAGTGAAAGTACGTCTTGAAATATTTAGAATCTTGTAGAATCGTATTAATGTTTTTTTAAATAAAAAAAAACAAAAAAAAAACACTGCTTTTCAGCTATTGTGGTTAATGGATTGTTTTCCTTTTCCATCCTGAGGCAGTTGTGGCCAAGTGACACTGTTACACTGCTGCATTTGCGCCAGAGCCTCTATTAATTCCTTCATTGATTGGCCAGACACTGGGATCACCTAGTCAGATCTAAATCAGTCACTAATTAAAAGAGCAAGATGAAAAGCAGCCGACAGTGCAGCCCTTCAGGACCTGTAAGGTGAAACATTCTGTAACATCTACAAACTAGGGTGCTGCGTAAGAGGTTCAGCAAGAAAAAGCACCTAGCTCTGCATAGTAATGATTCACAATCTTATTCTGAGGATAACCAGATTAAACTTGTGTGGGAAACCTTAACTGATAACTGTAGTGCTTCTGTGCAAGGTCGCACACAGAAAAGTGCACACACACACACACACACACAGAGTCACACAAGTAGGCGTGCATGCTGAGTCTTTTCATGGATGAACAGCTTGTCAGTCACACTTCCACAGACACACAAATATTTAACATTTAAAATGATATCCAATCAGTACGAGGTGCTACTAAAGTCACGCTGGATTGTATCTGCTTTAACACTACGCTACATATCAGAACTGAGGTGCAGGTTTGAGCTGCGTTCACAGCACATCTGGCACTGCCCCCGTTCTTAACCAAAGGCGTTAGCAACACTTCTGTCAGCCTATCATAACCACTGGTGGATCGCTGTGACTCAGAGAAAGAGATTCCCAAACAGAGAGAAGCTCAACAGGAGACATAACTTTGAGGACTGAGACCAGTGAATTACTTCTTCTTTTTTTTTCCGCTCAATTCTTTGGTGAATATGAAGCATATGAGATGTTGAGCAGTTAGTGAAATATTTTTCAGAGCACTAGCATGTTGGCTTCAAATTTGCAATTCTTAATACTGGGAATCTTTGTCTCACACAAAGAATACATTATATCTGACTTCTCTACTTTTTATAGCTCCAGAATCTCATCAGACAGGTGCTGCGCAGTCTCTGATGCCTACAAACCTTTTATTACCTTGTTATACAGAACTCAATTGCACAAACCCAAATCGGGAAAATGATTCTTGTTTAAAGAGATGAGAAATTTCGGGTGGCAATGGTTTTCTTTTTGAAGAAAACAGTTGCACATGTGTGGAAATGTAGTATTATTGAGAGTTACATCTAAGCTGTATTTCATGCAAACAGTTGTTTTATTTTATTAAAGATGAGCCATCCACTGTCTGCATGTATCTAGTCAGCTTGTTTCTAATAAATAATCTGACTTAATATGATTAATCTGTTGTGACTAACCCTCTTGGAATAAGCAGTATTAGAAGTACACTAACACATAAATGATGACTCATGTCACAAATTCCATAAAAGGCTGATGACGTGCAACATCATGACACACGATTGTTTATGTTCTTATAAAAGTAGTTCATCTTCAGTGAGTGACTGGACAGTTCTGTAATAAAAGCTGACTTAATATTTGGGTGAAGATGACACAGAACAACCAGTGCCAACTAAAGGTCTGCAAAATGTCTGAATGAGTGTCTATTTCCCAAAACTGCAGCCTCATGTGTCACTGCTAACTCTGAACAGATTACATAACAATAAACCTGATGAGTCTGATCAGCCCCACATCAAGGTCAGGATCATTTATTGGCTCATTTGAAAGATTAGACTGAAACTGCTTTGACAAAATTGAATAGGGAGCATTTACTCTAAATGACCTTTCAGACGAGAAGTTAAAGGAGGTTTTGCTGCGAGAAAAGAGTCTTCCATTTGAATAATGAAAACTCACAAACTGAAACGAGCACAAATTAATCACAGCCCTCAAATTAGACCAGCATGTGAGTGTATTGTTCCTTTCATTATCAGAGTGGCTATCTCGTATCAAAAGGCTAGTTTAAGGAGCTTAAGCTGTTTACATGCAGAGATGAAGCACATTAAAAACAAACCTCAACAACATCAAACTATCTATTACAGGCTTCTTTTTTTTCCCTCATTGCTGCACTGACATTCTCTTTCCTTTCGTTGTCTTCCCTCACCTACCACCCCCCTTGTTGTACTGTAGATAACATGATGTGCAAATTCCATTCAGGCTCAAAAGCCCTTATTTGCATTTGTAACAGCTGCACACTTGGCACCTGCTTACAAACGGAATTTCACATTCAAACTTGAAAGAAAATTGAGAAAAGCTATTTTTATAAGAAGTGATAAGGCTAATAAACAGGTTCAACTTTGCACCTGGTACCTGCACCTCGTAAATCTGGTACCATCACTCCAGTACAAAGCCTGCTATAAATGCCAGCTCCTAGGTCCTTTGACAGAAGAATGACATAAGGTTTTGGTTTTTTTTGTTTTTTTTAACCACACTCGCCTAGCACCAAGCAGAGAAGTCTCACAGATCAGGACGCATGACACAAGAGCCTGGGATGACATGCAACACGGGCCGCAGACACAGCCTAACGTAGTTTTTATAAATGCCCCCATTTCCTCTTTTTAATAACCACTTATTCTGTCATTTCCTGCCCCATCCATCATTATGAAGGACCGCACCACACCACTACAAAATGCTGCACTCCGCAAAAAATTCTTGCACATCTTTCCTTCTTTGTCCAATATTTTTCCCATCCTCCTCTCCTTCTGTGTTTTTGCTTGTAACATTCCAACGTGCACACAGATGAACCCATACTGCACGATGCATGCAGTGTGTGAGTTTGAATCCCATGGGGAAGATGTTGAGGTCCTGTTTTATCCAAAACCGTGACATGTGTGAATTTGTGTGGAGCGCTCTTTGTTTGTGTAGCTTGCTGCTGTTGTGTGTTTGTGTCTGTGTCTGACTGCGTACCCTTGGGTCTCTCCCTCAATGTACTTTCTGAGAGTTTGTGTGACTGTGTATTGCATGCAGCCATGTGAAGCTGTGTGCCTGCTAGCTGCCTTCAGACTTGTATTCCCAGAACACGCCGCAGGGCTCTAGCTCAGGTGTGTGCATGTGTGTGTCTGTATGCACCTGTTTGATAGCAATACTGTGCACGCTAAATTCTCCCATGGTGTTGTGTGTGATCGTTTGATTAGAAAAAAAAAAAAAAAAGGAAAAGCTATCACATACAATCTATGTGCCAGCCTTTCTGTCTGTTTGTTTCTGTGTCCAGCAGTTTCTTAAACAGCTTTCTGTTATTTTATGCACTATGAGGTTGAATGCCTTTGCTAGCTTGGCTCACAGTTGGGCTCTAACTGAGCCAGAGGTGGTACCCCAGGATTGCCAAACTATACTGTAGCAGCTGTCTCCATAATGAAAGCATGCAGATTCAGAGGCAGAGTTGGGTTGATGCTCAAAGAATTCAACAGGATAACATCTGCTTACTGCTGTACTGTATCATACTTTGTGCTGGAAGACTGCATTTTAATCACACCCAAAGCAGCATTTGTACCTCGTCCAACAATTGGGAACTACAGCTGCAGACACTTACAACTCTAACTACTGTATATAACGAGAACTGAGCAACACTATTAGTGGTGGTTTTTAGACTACTTCTTTTTTTTGTTTGTTTTTCCGTTGACTTGCCATAATCAAACACATCATAATGTCACTGTTTTGTGTGCTTGGCAGCTGTGACAGAACTCATCAGCAGAGATCTGAGCCACTGATTTGTGTGCCGATTTCACCCAAAAACTTGGTTCACTGTTGAAGGCTGTAAGATATATTCAAATTAAAATAAAAACTTTCATTAATCTGTCAATAAATTGCTGATTTCAACTTGAAATCTAGAACTGCTCCATGAAGAAAAGGTGTTGATGCCTTTTCCAATAAATATCTATATGTGTTGTTTGTAAAGCTGCATTGATTGTCAATGAAATGTTCAACTGGGTAAAAACATGCTGTTGGTTTGCAGTGAATGAAGCCTTAATATAAAAGGTCCAAAAAAACATGTTTAATCCACATCCACAGAAAAACGTCTACAGGATCAACAAGTAAAATTTTACTATTTACAGATTGGTACATAACAAACGTCCCTTTCAGTCTTTGCTAATAAGTATTAAAAGGAGTTGGACAAAGATAAAGAAAGTTCAAAGTAAAACAACCTGTGCAACTCTTCCTCATGCCTGATTCACCTGAGACCCTTACACATAGGTCTAACAAAGTTACTCGTCTGGTTGCCACCTTCTCCAGCATATTACACACAAAATACCAATAAGATCCAATACATCTTCAAAAGTCATTTATCTTTATGGTGAAAAAACAAAACAAACAAAAACACAGTTAATCAGCTGATAGACATTGCTTTTAATCAATGAATAACTTTAAATCACTGATTACAGCAAGTTTGCCTCACAGTAACATGAAGCTGCATTTGGGCTCCTGCACATCCCATCATGGCTAATATTTAATGTTGTATTGAAATGTCCCACATTTTAAATGTTGCTCATGAGCAGCTGGTTTAGAATCAGATTAAAAAAATCACTTTTATTAAATGTGTTTTATAGATTAAGATAGTTTGGCTTAATTTAGCAAAGATGTTAATCTTACAATAATGTGAGACTAATAAAGCTGAAAATCCTGACACCAGTTAAGTTGCTTGGGGATGGAAAACATTTAACACTTTTCACAGACATGTCTTCTGTTTTTGCACGTTATCTCACCAGAAGAACTGACTAATCATCTAAAGTAATACACATGTGGTGTATTACCACATGAGATGGTCATTCTTCAGATGACCATCAGATTCCTCCAAAGTTTTACACATTTGAAATATCACTGGCAACATTTTTTTTACTCTATAACCCCCCCACATAATTCCACCCAACCCACTGGAATTTTTTGGGCTACTCATTTATTCAGTTCCTTTTTGCATGTTTTAACATTTAATCTCATGTCTGAAACATTACATTATTCGACAGAAGATTAACTTCAAGTCGGAACTTAATGATTGTTTCACAAAAATACCCAAACTGACTTCAGGCGAAGACTTTAACACTGCAGTGTGCAAAGATTTTAGACCAATTCAAGCTCAAAAATAAAGTTTGTGCCCCCTGTTGATTTAATGGAGGCTAATATTTCCTATAATTGTATTGATTTATTTAAATTAAGAAATTTAGAGATGCTGTCAGAGGAAATCGCCGGTGTATAGGTCTTTGGTGTGTGTATGTGTGTTTGTGTGTGTATGTTGATGTAAGAGTTGTCAAGTATTTGGTAAAACACATCCCATGTCATGTGACACTGCACTGTTGTCATTTTACCCCCAATAATCTGCAGAAGAATCCAGAGAAGCAGACAGTGAAAGGGGAAGCTCTGTAATCACCCCAAATAGCAGCGTCTGATCTCGTTAAAGGCTAACTAATGTTCTAACATTAACGAGTTTTACCTTAATTAGAGGTATTAAAAAGAACAGCGGGTGACACGTGTAGAGAGGGGTGCGAGTGGGGTTTTGGTGGGTGGCAGGACTGAGGAAACTACCCACTGATGTTGCATCAAACACATGATGAAAGGGGAGGCGGGTGAACGAATGGAAAAGAGGAAGTCACAGGTTGCAGGGGTGAAAGAAAAGACGGAAAAGACTGAGGCAAGAAGGAACAGGGGATTGGCAGAAGAAAAGAGACAAGCAAACAGGGGGATTGAGTTAAGCTCGAAGCTTTTCTGTGCTAAAGTCGAAGAATCAATGCGATGAAATTGATGAGGAGCATAGGGTTGAAGAAAACAAGCTCACAAATGTTGACTCGGTTCCTCTCATCTCTTCCAGAGTGCCTTCCAATGTCCTCCACCGAGATTCGGTCCAGCCACCCCTCTATTTACTCTCCCTTTCGTTCAGCTCTCTTTCCCTCTCTCCCATCATCTCTCCACCTCCTCTCCCTCTCCTCTCCCTCACACCTTTGCTCATCTCTCACTCCCCTCCACACCTTCTGTGTCTCTCATCAGATATCCTCTTCCCTCCCCTCCTGCCTACCCCTACTTACAGCTGGTACAGTACACATCTCACTGGGTAACTGTACAGCAAATCAGGAAAGAAGGGGACACTAAAGGCAACACGTCAGGGGCAGCAGTGCATGCAGTACGCTGCTGCAGTACACCTGTGCGTAAAATTTCACAGGTTTTGTGAGGGGGGGACATGATAAACTGTGCAGAGCGCATCACCTGTGGGTGAAAGAGCTTATTGAAATGCATATCAGCTGGAGATTTCAGCTGTGAGATGGAGGGGAGAGACATAATAATCCACAAAAATACAAAAAGCATACACATTAATTACACAAGTTACCATCTTGGTAAATGCATCCAAAGGCCTCCCAATGCAGGCCCATAAATTTGACATTGCCACTCTAGAGCACTGCAGTAAATCAGAGAGAAGCAACACTGTGCTTCTCCATTTTACAGGTCAACAGCATGATGTTCTCCCTTGGTGGTTTTTATGGTCCAAGGCCCTTTTTTTTTTTCCTTATGAAATAACAGGTGCTGATCGAGGCTTCTGCTTGTTATTCACTTCTTCTCTACCAAAGTGCGGCAATGATAAAGCAAAAGTTATTTTGACAACCTAAAGGAGTGCAGCTACAGGAAAAAAGAAAAAAAAAAAAGGAAAGGAAAAGGGGATCATCTAAGAAGGGAAATCTCACAAGCTCGTTCAGCCAGCTTGAGCGGGGGAAAAAAAATCGCCTGTTAGAGCTGCATGTGAATGTTCGAGGCAAAGTCAGCCGGTCGGGGAAGATTCCTCGGTGGCAACAGGGGGACAAGTGTGTGATGCCATACACCCAAATATTCCGCGCATCGGAATATAAATAGATCAAGACGAAAAACTGATTGGTAATCTTACAGGCTCGTGGCTCTGGCTTCATAACAAAAAAAAAAAAAACAAACGAACCAGCAGACTCGCTCGCGCGCACACTCGCGCATTTCAACTGACCACGCAGGCGGAGAAAATGAGCATCAACAAATATGATCACTTCAATTAATACATCCGCAGCAAAGTGAGGAGAAAAACTGCAGCCAGCTTTGGTGTGGAAAAGACTTAAGCCCAAACTCTCCCTTCATGAATTATGCAGAGAAATATTCTGGCAGACTAAATCATAGCCTTAAGGTTAGTCTGGATGATTAATTGAACTGCCGGCAAACTGTGTGCGTGAGTGTGTTTGGGGCTATCCATCCCATCTGCTTGTAAGGAAGAGACCTATGCGCTTGTGAGTTTTCAGGCGCAGCAATGACAGAGGGGTCAAAGCCCCGGTGCGCCGGCCGTTTCCACCTCTCCATCCCCGGCCATCCATCTCTCCATCACAAGCGTCCGTACAGATGCTGACACCCGAGCCCCCTTATTCCTGTCTCAATGACGCGTAGCACCCTCTCACTGCCCGAACCGCAATTAATCCAAACAGCATAGTGTGTGTGTGTGTGTGTGTGTGTGTGTGTGTGTGTGTGTGTGTGTGTGTGTGTTAGCGCGGAGTGAAGCAGCAAAAAATGCCTCCGCACTGCCAGTATCATTAAAATAAATGTACTTACTGTTTTTCACCAGCCTTTCCCCCCTCTTTTCCTGCGTCCCTCCATCCTTTTTCACATCCTTCCTTTTTGAGGTATCCGTTTTGCGGGTGTCTCCCCACTGCCGCCGCCACCGCCACCACCACCACACACACACACTCACACACACACTCACACACACAGACACACGCTGTGAAAATATATATCTAAATATATATATATGTTCTACATGTATTCAATTTCTCCGATCTCTCTCTTCACCTCTCTCCCTCCCTCTCTCCTCTCCTCTCTCTCACACACTCTCTCCAGCTCTCCCTCTTTCCCCGTTCTTTTGTTAAAATTCAGTATATGCGCCCCGTCACCTAGCAACCGTCAACCTCCCTCCCTCCCCCCTCTATCTCTCGCGCTTCCTCCCCCCCTCCCTCTCTCCATCTCAGGCGACACGTGTTGAATGCTAAACTTAGCGGTCCGGAATAAAATTAATAAAGGGATGGACGCTCTATATCTCCCCCTTTCTCTGCCTCCCCCTCTCCCTCTTTCTCTGTCGCACGTATCATAATGCAATATAAATATTTACTAGAACCACTCAGCCCTCTCGTGCCCCCCCCCCCCCCCCCCCCCCCCACCTCCCTCCATCCCTTGCGTCCCTCTGCATTTCCCCTCCCTCCCTCCATCCATCCATCACTAGCTCCCTCCCTGCATCCCTCCCTCGCCGTCCTGTCTCTTTTTTCCCCCTCCTGCCTCCTATCGCCTCTTTCTGCTTCTCCAAGCAAAACGGAGGCGCCACACCAACGTCTGTGGATCCACGTGTGAGTGTCACCCAGCTTGGTGCGTTTTAGCACGGAGAGCTGCATCGGGCGCGCGTGCGGTTGAATAAGAGACCTGTACTCTAGCAGCATGTTTGTGACCATGTGTGCAGCTTGCAGGGAGTGAGGGGACAGGCAGAGACACATGACACTGCAGCGCGGACTGAGGGCTCAGTGGTTTGGCTGCAGACACGAGAAGATTTTACTTTAAAGTTACTTTTAAAAACCATTTCAAAAGGAAAAATGCAACAGGAGGCCTTCCAATATTTTTTTTTTCCTCAAAAGACAATCTTTAAAGAGACATATGTAGGAAGGCAATATTATTTTCAGCATGTTGACTTCCATGCTTTCTTCCACTGTTCGTAATCTGTTTTGTGAATTAAATGTAATTAGATGTAAGCCTCATGTTGCCAGATTGTGCTGTCAGTTTTCATATGATTAACTGAGACCTTTCCAAGGGGCTTTCAGCTGTATTCCAAATCATAAGTAAAGAAGATGAGCAGATTTCAATAAGGCACATTTTGAAGCTCAGCTTAATGATTTTTACAGGTTTAGTTGAAAAAGGAAAAGGTGAACCAAAAGAAAAGTTGTGATACGATTTTTTTTTTTCCAAAGATCTCAATCATAATTTTTTATTTGTGAGAAGAACCAAGTTGTTGCTCTTTTACTGCTGGTGAGTCTGTCACAGTTGCTTAAAAGGAGATTGGTGGGTTTAAACTGGAAGCCTCATCTGCTGATTATAGAAAACACTGCAGAGATCCGTGTCAAACATTTTCAAAATCCTTTTCACTTTTCTGCTTTTCGCACATGAAGTTGGTTAAATTTAATATAGGTCTACAGAGTTGCGTTTCATTATTAAATATTCCAAAATTCAAAATTATACATAGGCTACATATTTTGACTTTCATTGTTCAGTACTCCTTTCAGGGGGAATCACCTTGTAATTAGCAAAACACCAGGGATTTGCTGCCATTTCATGATTTCAAACATTGGACTCTAACATAGAATGTTTTGGAGATGTGGGTAACAGTGAATTCCAGCTGTCTTGGCAGCTGCCCAGCATGCTGGAAATGACCAGAAAGCAAAATAACAATATCAAAACTTGTTTCTGCTATTTTTGAGGTGAAGGGCCCAAAGGAGGAAAGTTTGAGAGGCCTGTCTGTTTATATTAACTTGTCTGAAAGACTACTCAAAACCCTTGGTTAACTAGGAAAGAAAAAACTGGAGAAATGAATAGACTGATTCCTTTTGATTACTTTTGAACAGTTGTATAGGTGGAAATGTGGAGTAACAAATGGTGGTGAGATGAAGGATGAGTAGAAGAGCTGTACACATCTCTTTAAACTGCATAGAATAAATCTAATGTTTTGGTTTCTCTGATGGAGCATTTGACAAACTTGGAAAGTTGGATGTCGATCAGAGAGATGTGTTTAAAATCTTCGACGGCAGCTATGAAACCATTGCAGTGTATTGTTTATAACCTGGCAGCAACAGAGCTCATGATGTTACCTGCAACATCAGCAGCAACTCAGGGTAATATGGTCAAAATATGTCCAGGCCAGTACTACAACATCAAAGGTGCACTCTTTCGGTAGACAGTATGGACAGAAACCCATGGCTAACAGTTCAATGGCCCTGGCGCGTATTTTCAACAGTGGCATTTTCAGGATTCCACCCTCTGTTTTCTTTTTTTTTCATAAGCGAAGCAAAACCTCTGCCTTTGCTTCACCTTCTGATGTCCTTGCCTGCCTGTATTGTCTGAAAGCAGGGTAAATGGCATTTTGTCTCTCAAATATCATATAATACACTCCTCACATTTCACACTTCTGATTTGACTCAGGAGACATTTGTCCGATGGCTTTCATGCTGGAGAGGATTCAAGACGTATCTTCAAAGTTCTTTCACTTTTCTGCTTTGCAATGAGTCACCAGTGGTTAGAGTTATGACTGAAAACACTGAGTGTTCAAAGTGAATATGTATGGTTGAGGTTACACATTTCACTACTCATCAAGTATGATAACCATTGTGTCTCATGGATGCCCCTACAAATAACATGCTAGAGGTACGAAAGCGTTGTGGTGGGGTGGGCAAACATTTCAGTGATACACATTCCATACTTTTTACCTCTGGAATGTTAGTAAAGCATAGTAAAGAATAAATTCACATCTCAGTTCTATCTTACTGACCGATCATCAACAGATTGACATAAGGTGAAGAACGTAAGTAGTCGGTGTGCATATGTTGACTCATGGTGGTTGAAAAGGTGTTTGGATACATCTGTGTAGATGCAAATTACAATGAAAGTTTTTTTTATTGTTTTTTTTTTTTTGTAGGAAAAGTTGCTTTTAAAAATTCTATTATATTATGAACAAATGTTCTTTAACTTTTCTGCACAGAAAATTCTGCAGTCTGACATAAGAAGAGAAATAAAAATCATGCGATGTGCTCTCAATATTATAATGACTTCGATCTTATAAATTCAGCAGGAGCATCTCTTTCCAGTCAGTGTCCCAATTACTACCTTATTATGCTGCATTACCCACAAAGCAGGCTGTTGTCAGTTTGTGCACAGGCCAAACTTCATTAAGAAGTACAACAACTGTTGACAGTGAGGCAAAAACATCTGAGACTAAACTTGTGCAACTAAAACAGAATATAACAAAAAAATAAATGAAGAGGAAGAAATTGCAGTGGTGATGCTTTTATCTACTGTCAGGCGGTTACACACCCATGCACGAAGCAAACAGGGTCAGAAAGGGCAGCTATTACTAAATACCACTTCTCCCATTTATTTTCTCATTAGCTGAGTAAACATTTCATCTGCTAAACGAAAGTTTTGTTTGACTATCACCCTGAAGCAAAGAAAACCGAAGCTGCAGAATTAAACAGAAAGGGTCCAAACACTATACTGAAAACACAAATAAATAAATAAATTAGCTGTTAAAATATTTGCCTCAAAATGACTGGGATGATTGATGACGGAAATCGTTACTCACAAAAAAAAGCCGCATATTCACTTCCTCCAGTATTTGTCTGGGTATTCCCACTCAGGCTGTTTTGTGATGGAGTGATGTTGCCCTGGGGATGAACATAAATGACTGCTCGTTATTCTGCTTGTGTACTGATCTATGGTCAGTTTTAGGACTGAGTCCATATGGTAGTAAAGGTTGGGACGTACGGCGATGAAGCTGATCTGTGGGCCCCATCATAGTGATTAGGTGTCAGGTGGTACAACAAGTCTTGACGGTTGCTCATCCTGGACCATACGATTTGCGATAAGGTGCCTGTATCTGCTTTAGTGGTGCGTTCCCTGTCGCTGCTGTGGTATTAATAGGCCAGATACACATCAGCTATTCATATTTTCTGCCAAAGTGAAACAGTGAACCAGCTGCTGTTCTCTTCATATTCCTCTTGTTATCTGTATTTGCCAGATGCATTCGTCTTCATTTGCATTCATCAATCAATTCATCATTTCAGCTTGCGCACACGTGCTCCTCCCTCTTTCCTCCTGCCTCCGTGTTGGGCTCTGTGGTTTGCCTGAAGCCCATCAAGATATTGAAGTAGTGATATTAGGGTTTATGAGGCATGTGATGGCATGCGTCATTGCTGTATTTACTACACGGTGTGTGTCAGCATGCTTTTTGTAGCACACAAAGGCTTACACTGTCTCAGTGCGTTCATTTGATAGTTAAAGTGCAACAGCATGCTCTTCCCTGCTAGTTAAAACAAAGTTGGATGTACAGTTCAGACACATTGCTTTGCTGATGTGTTGGTTTTCGACTGTTTGTGTGCATGAGAGACTGTTTGATTTTGTTGGTCGGTGTAATCTGATGTGACTCGGCTCTCCTATCTCTATTTACGCATCTGTTTAGCTCAGAGCTACCAATCAAACAGCAAGGTTTTCTCTCTTTTTACCCTGACATAAACACACACGCATACAGTTTCACTTAAAGCATGTACACATTTGCATAAAAGCACGGGGTGTAATTGCACTTGGCTTTGTTCTATGTATATTTAAATTTATCATAAGAGGAGGCCTTTTGGTCATTAATTAAGAACTAATTCACAGCAACCTCTAGTGGTTTTCTCGTATTTGCATTGTGTGCCTAAAATAAGGATAATTTTTTGCAAAGGGATGTTGAAAAAACTGGTCCATGCGTTTGTCACATCTGGGTCGGGCTACTGCATTGCCATTTGCTGTCCAAATAATTCCCATTAAAGCTTTCACTTTATCCAGAATGCTGCTGCCAAGGTAATGATGCATCCAAGACAGATTATATTTATTGTGTTCACTTCTCTGCTATCTCCAAAATTTAAAATGGTTAAAACCTAAATAGCAAATTCCACATTATCCAAATTTTTTCTAGGTAACCACTTTCATGCTGACATTGTCCTGCTTGTGGTACCAAGAATGTCTAATCTGGAATAGGAGGCTTAGTTTGCAGGCAATATTCATCTGTAACATGTTTTCTGCTTGGATACAAAATGCTGGCATGTATTCTCTTCTTTTTACGATTATTCTTTAAAAATTCCTTTTTGTAGTAGGTTGTCCTTTAACCATTGTTTTGTTTTTGCTCAAATTGTTTTGACATTGCTTTTACATAATTTAACCTCTTTATTCAGTTTTTTCTGTAACTGTTTTGATAATATTATTTGAAAGTTGTTTTTAGAACTGTTTGGATCTTTATCATTTAGATTTTCTTGTGCCAATTTCTTCCATTTTTCAATTTATATTTTTCTTAAATATTTAATTTGAATTTGAGCCCCCCCCCCCCCCCCCCCTCCTTTTTCCAGTCCTGTTAGTCTCAAATTAATAATCTAAAAAAAAAAAAACTCTCCCTTAAAATGGAACTATTATGTGCGTTTCAGGCTAATTTATTTTTATTTCTGAGACCAGAAGGGCTGGGATTGATCGAGTTATTTTCACAAATCGCTTTATTTACCTCAGACCGACCCTCTCCGTAGGCTGTCAGATCAGCCTGTGGGCAAAACGAGTGGATTGAGACTCTTCCGCATTAAGCCCCGCCTCCCGCTACTGCACTACATCGGGAGCGCGCACCGCACCTGCTTTTGCCGTCATTGTAACATCTCATAAACAGAAGGATTAGGCTAATATGAACTCAATGAAAAAAACCAAAATACAATGTCAACACATAGCATACAGCCCTACATGTTGGAACCTGAATCAGACCCTGAAAACGAAGTGGAAAACAGCAACCCACAGCAACGAATGCAGCAGGATGTCTCTCTTTGGTAAACTCACCAGCCATCGTTGGAAATAACTTTATCCAACGTTTTCCACCCGCCTGATGTATTTGTACATGCCCTTGTTAACCAGTAGAAGGTAACCAATCACCGAACCTTATCCCCCGGGAGGTCACAAGGATTTCGAAGTAGAAAAAACTCTCTAAAACGACGCATTTTTCGTCGCCATGGAAACCAAACGGAAAGAGTGCTGGAACTCAAATTCAAACTCAAACATGCGTTTAGGTGATAAAAAACAGTGCCGTTCACATGTCTGATGAGGATTCAACACTGTAACACTGTAGAAAGCTCAGAAAACTCCAAATATCATAATAGGACCCCTTTAACGGAATCATTGTCTAATGAAATGAAATAACTTAATGCAGGAGTGTATTAATTACCTGACTTCAGATTTTTCCTAAGTCTAACTACATGCTTTAGTTCATAAACCTAACCATCTATCAGCCATCCATGTTCCTCCAAACCCAGACACCACCATCTCTCTGGCAACACTCTCTCATTACTAAGACTAAGGGATTCAATGAAGGTATTTCCCATCATTACAACTCTGTTACCGTTACTGCCAGTAAAATGCAGCACAATACTTTATTTCTGCACAGTGAAGCTGTCTTCATCTGAGTACTTCACATAAATGAAGATTAACTGGGAGTAATATGTCATGGTAGCCAAAAAGAGGCAGAGTTGACCAAGACATAGAATGTAGTGTGGCTGGTGATGTGATACTGCAGTCCATGAGGGCCCCTATCTTGCAAGGTTTAGATGCTTTCCATGCCCCAACACAACAGATTCAAATCAATGGGACATAGTGTAGAATTTGAAAACAAGCTGTTTGATCCATTTCAGTCGACTTAGATGTGTTAGAGCAGGGAAGCATCAAAAACCTGCAAGACAGCAGTCTTCAAGGACTGGAGTGTGACATCCATGGTCTATTGAATCCAAAGAAAACAACCTAAGAGTTTTTAAACTGGAATCACAGACACTACTTTTTTTTTTCTCATTGAGATAAAACACAAGATGGTTATGTTAAATGTTTGTTTAAAAAAATACTTGTCTGCATGGCCACTGTAAGTAAGTGTAATTGTGTAGAGCACCTCTTCACTAACAAAGAAGCTAATTATTTTTAATACGTTTCCATTCCATCCATTATTCAGATGTAATGTTCAGTTTAATTTTAAATAGTTGAACATAATACCATTTTATATAAAGTTTAATTACAGGGAACATATTTAAAAAATGTAAAAAAAAAAAAAAAAAAAAAGCATAACTCTGGAGAGTAAACGAACTTTATAACTGAGTTACTTTTTGGTAGAAACAGTTAGCAACAATAACTGTTCACTTTTTAAAGTACTGTGACACAAATGCCTCAATCTGACCAAACAGGTATCCAAACAGCAAGTTAAACTAAAATGACAGTCAGTTAAGAATAACAAGGAAGTGGGAAAGTCATATTTGCTGCCTGGTCTCAAACTCATGTCCTTTCTTTAAACCTCTGACTCCCAGACACCTCCCATCCAATTTCTTTGAATGACATTGTTGTTTGTTCATACACTGATTCACAATTACGTTTGCAGCTGAATTTTTTGCAGTAACAGGACTCCCTGATCAGATAATCAAAGTCAAATCCTGATAGGCAGTGCAGTGTACAGGGCCATGAGAAGAGCTGATTGCGTCTTTATCTAAAACAACTAGATGCCTTAAAGATGTCTGGACAGTAGAGTTATATTATGTATTTTGAATCACATAACATTTACATCAGAACGTGCTTAACTCTATGTTTGTCTGAACTGTACATCTGTGTTGCAACATGCTCTGCAAGCTGTTGCAATACGATGTGGCAGCATGAACCAAGTTACACAAATCTAATCCCTGTGACTGATTCAGAAGTATAAAAATCCACAACATCAACTACTTTCAAATTGCTTTTAAATTTTTGAGGTCTGAGTTCTTTTGGATGATGAAGAAAAAAATAGCTAGGCTTTCAACGGCTTTTAGCTTTAACTTGCCTGTCAGGAAGTCTTTTGCACTACATGTGAGACAGAACTATTTAAAAGTACTTTATCCAAATACACATTTAATAAAAAAAAAATAAAAAAAATCCCTTTAAAATGTGATCTAACATGTAAAATTTTTACAGTTCTGACCAAAGGGAGTCACATTTTCACAATATTTAAAAGAAATAAAAGAAAATCTTTTCTGTATCAACTTAAACTGAGTGTATAATCCAAACATTTGGTAAGTGGTGAGAAACTGTAACCACAGTAGTTCAAAAAGTACAATTATACGTAATGAAAAGGGAAAAGAATAACAAAATAAACTGCAGTGGATAAATACAATACTAACCAAACAAAAATCAATTTATCATTATAATTAGATTATTTTTAATGCCAAATTTATCATGTCTTTACCTCAATCTCTATTTTCAAATGCCACAAAAAGTGCAAGCAGCTGAGCTATTCGAGTAAAGAGCAGCAAGGTCGACGCCAGTTTGGTATGTTTTCATCATCTATGAAATAATTGACAGCATTAACATGTTATTCTATTTTTTCTATGAAAAGTTTAGTTGCTTTGCATTGTAGCCAGTCATTGTAAAATAACTACTCTGCCATCATTTCAAGAGATGATGGGAATCTGCGTTGGCAGAACACTGCAATAGAAATACCTACTTAAAACGGGCATCTTTTAATGAAAGATATGCCAGAAGAAGGTGCAGATTTAAAAATTGTTTGTTTGCCTTGTTTTTGTAAAATACTTTCCTGATACTAATTTCTGAACTAATATTTTTTCAACTCTGACTTTTTGCATGTATGCTATCATCGTCATCAGTACTTACCATTTCAAAGCAAAACTTGTATGAATATATTTTTACAGTTGGTACAGATGTTTTTACCTATAAAAATACTATTTTCTATGTTCTCCTGATAAAAGCCTAGATTTGTGGCTTGCAAGTCAGCTTCTTAACAGATTTTCTTTCAATGAAAAATAAAACCAACAAAACAAAGGATAAACAAACACGGCTGGTCTGCAGCTTAACAAGCTAAGACTCTTTACATCTATAAACATAATACAGGTGCATAGGAGTTGGTTTTACTTGAATGACATGTAATGTGATTCTTCTGGTTTAGCTATAAATTTAATGTTATGCAGCTGTTGTATTTGGAGACAACTCAATGTCTTTCAAGAACATTACCTCTAAAGATACAACCATGAATGAAAGCAAGGAGTGGCACAAGAAGTGGGGTGTGGAGAAAGCCAATGTGATTTCCCTGATGTCTAAAGTCAAAAATGCTTTCAACAACATTAACAGCCTAACCCCTGAGCTTTGATTTGGTCCCCAACTAAGAAAAGAGTAATTTACAGTTGATGCGCAGTATATTGATTCGTACTAGAAACAGATTGATGATAAGTTTTGTGTTAGCTGAGTTCAGGTATTTCCACAGTGCTTTTGTTATGTCCCACTCAGTAAGAGCAAAGACACTTACAAGGTGTGAGAGATATTGTGAGAAGTATCTCAGAGGACTTGTGTGAGACCAGCAGCATACCTGAAACTGAACTTGTCATGTTCTCTCAAGCGACAAGGCAGTTTTTACTGCCATGCTTGGCTTTCAACACTGTTGTTTAAGGCCTTGTCTGCTACAAAAATATTCTACAAAATATGAAATATTTTTCACACTTCCAGTTATATTGTTTGCAGTTATCACAATCCTCCATCTGGCATGGATACTGATAAACAAACAGACATCGTGCCTTGGGGACCCTCATGTCCACTCGGTTCTATTTGGCTGTTTGAAAACCCAATAAATAGTACTTCTTCTAACAAACAGTGCAGATTTGAAAGCCATTTTGATGGCTCTGTAAGGCATGCTGAATCATGTGGTAAGACATGGAGCTTGACCTGAAATGTGGGGGTCGATAGTGTAAAGCTGGTTAGATCAGATGGAGACAGAGGTGCGGTCAGGATTTGGTAAAGGAAAGTCAAGGGTCCACACTTACCTGATGTACCAGTGGGTTTGTTACACAGAAGCATCTGGTAAACCCTTATTGGAAACTGTTTGTAAAAGAGTAGACACTTTCAAATTAAATACTTGGTTAAGTGATTGGACTAACCATTTGTTGGTCACCATCTATCATTAATTGGTTCAGTGGACTGGAACCAGTTTGTAAAATTCAACCATTTTCGAAGACATTTGGGAGAAAGGCAATGTTTCCCATTTAGGACCACCTGTAGTGCTGTTATTTTGCTCTTCTTTCATCGAAAAAATATTATCTAGTTCTGATATTGCTGATGCCATCACAGCATTTAACCATGACCAAGTCTGTGATGATTTATGTAGTTGCCAGTTTGGGAGGCTTATTGGTTTGAACCACTGCTTGGCAAGCTAGACTTCAGAGTATCACCAAGTCTTAATAGGCACTAAAGGTGTCTTTTCAACTTTCTGCAATTTCCTCAACCTTGCATAAACTTTGCATTTAGTCATTGAGTCTATCTCTGCTCCTTTTTCCTTCCACTCTCACATGCAATAAGAAAGTGAGAGAGAGTGGCAATTGAATTTTCTTTTAGCGTGTTGTGTGGAATATGAAAAAGTAAGCCCACACTGAACACAGCCTTAATCCATTTCTCTGCCCTTCCCCTTCCACACACTTGTCTCCAATGCCCCTCCACTCCATTGCTGGATTAAATTATTTCATTTCTTTTTGGGCCGCAGAATTTTTTATTCGTCTCTGTGGTGCGGCTCAACTTCTGTCCCCACGGAGAGCCCTGATGAATGTGTTGGGCTCCCTCCCTCTGATCATCTCAGCTCTGAACGCCTTTAGATACACACTAGCCTCTGGCTGCCTCCAGTGCTCATAAGAACTTTCTCTCCTCCCCGAACCCTCAGACTTACAAATACACAAAGGAATAATGTGAGCCATAGAATAGATCTGGATCTTTTATCCTTTTCTTTGCACACAGAGGCAAAAAGACATTTACACTATCCTCTGTGGAGAGTGGTAAAGTTGCTACTTGTTCAGATTAATGATGACATTTAAGAACACTGAACAATTTCGAACAACATCTATAATTCATCCAGGAAAATACAGGCAGCAGTGAATAACCTGTGAGGAATTCAGTCTATATTGCTTTGCTCATGAATATAAAGAAAAGCTGCAAATAAAATATTCTTTTTTATAATTGGAGTCTCAGGAGTTGATTACAGAAGTATGAGGCCTGTGCATGTGATGACCTATGTTCATATGAGTGCAGTATGTAAGTGTGTGTGCGGGTGTGTGTGTGCACGCACGCTTGGAGGAATTAATGATGACAGTTGCAGCATCTTTTGTGCCAGGTTATCAAGTTAGGGGCAGTTTTGATTGGCATCTCCTGGAACACTGTCTGGGGCCCCTTAACAATGTTGGATGAGCCCTCATCCCCCTAACTGGCATGCACGTGCATTTTAAAATTGAGATTCGATAAAGATAAGTGAACGGTCTGTTTCATCCAGGTCACAAGGGGATTCGCTTTGAGCTTCCAACACAGCAGAAAGCGCACATACACAGAAACCACATCCCCCTGGGCAGGCGGTCCTCCAGGGGTATCAATTGAAGACTTGGTCCAATCAATGTCTTACCCCTAGCCTGATACTCAACTACAAGGAGATTAAAACTGAGCTTACATCCTAACACAGTGAAACCAGCCACACAAACATGGAAAGACCCCCCACTCACAGCACATTAAACACACATTACCCATCACAACACACTGAGATGTTAGCACAACTAGCTTACTTTGTGTCTGTCTGCTGTGCAGTTGCATCTGGCGGCATTTGTGCTTTGAGACACTTTCTGAACAGAGGACAATAATGGCATGTGTACTTTCTCTCAGTGTTATTTTGCTCCTCTTATCTCTTCCTTTGCCAAGCTAGAGTCTGACCTAAATACTTCAGGGTTTTGATGATTGGACCAAAACAGAGATCAGAGGCGTCCAGCGGGCTTGTCGTGATAGTGGAGAGCAGAGAGAGAGGCAGGGGATCTGAACAAACTCACAAAGAGATTCTGGTACTTACCACACTTCCTAACTGTACAACACAGAGCTCATAAACCAGTCAAACTTTATCCTCAGACTACTGAATTCCTCATCTTAAATCTTGCTCCGAAGCTTTACCTGCCATGAGATGACAAAGCTGCAGAGTCTCGACTCTGTGCCCTCTTCCTAATGCAGGACAGGGCAGGAGTGGTCCATCATTCGCATGCTCGGCTGGTGACAGGACACCAAAGAACCTTTGATCTTAGCTTTGGACCACAACTTGACACTAAAGAGACGGTTATGCAGCAGTGGCAACTAGCCCATCAGTTAATGATCTGTTTCTTTTGTCTGCTTAAAACAGATACTGCCCACCGCTGCTGTTGAACTGACATATATAGTCTCACATACACACACAAACACATTAAAGGGAGGAGACATAGAGGTGAAAGAACACCTCACCGGTTTTAAGAGCACCCATTCATTTTTCATGCCATGACATGAAAGGATGTGATAGGTATAAGCACCATTATGAAGTCCCTTCCAGTTTAATCAGCACCTGCTCCCTCATCCTGCAGGACAGGAAATAAAGACAAGCCCCTCCAACCAGAAGAACCACTTGAAATGTCAAACTCAAGCTCCACACCATGCCCTCAATTTAATTTTACTCTTCACTTAATTATAGAGTTGATCGCAAATGTAGCATTTCTTTTACAGTATCATTATATTAATCCAATTTATTGTGCATATCAGAATTTTTACAGTTGGTAATTGTTAACTTATTTGCTGCTCTAGAAGTATTTGAGATCTAAAGCATTTCAGTCAGAGTATGAAAAGATGAAGAGAAAGACTGAACATCATAAGAGTGACAAGAATGAGGGTAGCCCGAGAATTAAAAGATAGAAACTTTTCAAACCCCTCATAGGATGTGCTATCCCAGTCAGTTGATGCTGCTAAATCCATTTCAGAAGATTTCACAATAAAACTTTCGGAAAAAGTTGAATGAACTCATTTACACAAAAAGGTTAAATAAATTGTTAGTATAATGGCCAAACGCCAAAGCATAGTCTGATTAAGACCAGTGGAACATTTTTATTTTGACCTGGAAAAAAAATAGTCTAACTAATGCTAAACAACTGTGTCCTGAACTCTGCATGTGCAATCTGATTTTTGGGCACTAGAATCCCAGACTATTTTTTTTAATGATTATCTCAAGTTAATTTTCTTGTTATCTCGAAATAACAAGGATCATTTTCGAATGATAACGGGATCATTTATCTTGTTATCACAAGAAAAGGTTTGTTTTCTTGAGATAACAAGATGATTAAGGGGGCTCAAAGCCAAGTGGCTACTGTGTTACACCTGATTTCATTGGTCAAAATAGACCTCATGGCAGCTGGGGAGGTGCTACAGTCATGGCGTGTATATGTAATTCTGTAAGGGAGTCATAAGGAAAATGTAATGGTAAGACATCTCACAATTTTAGCCTTTGTCAAACTTAACAGAAGTAAAATCTGATATGTTGATCAGTGATAAATGTTCAGCTTGCATCCATTGCTGGCTTTACTCTACTGAGGCATCCTAGTAGCCTGCAGAACTGCTCTGAACTGGAATTGTTCCTTGCACTCACCAGTTGGGTTGTTGGAAGAGAGGGAGATAATGGCTAAAGCCTGCTGTAAACTCCATGAGTAGGGAGTTTTTTCTTGGTCTTGAGGTCGCAAGAGAAAGGGGAAAAAAAGTTATTTTTCATCTTGTTATTTCAGACTCAACAAGATGTTTCTTCTACAGCTGGTGGTGATCTCTATGCTTTTATTTGCAATGAAGCTGGTTGTTTCATATTTAATGAGAAACTTCATCCGCAGCAGGGCGTATTGTCCACAAGGCTGTGTCTGTGTGTTTAAATGCCACATTGTAAATATTTTCATACTTGCGCACCAACTTCAAAAGCTTTTTTATTTTAAAAATCCATTTACCAGCATCAGCAATAAAGTGAAAGCTGCAACTGTTCGCTTCATGCTTTCCTGTGTTAACCACGCCCTCCTCAAATTTTTGACCAATCATATGATACCGCTTGGAAGCCCACAAAAAGCATTCTCTCAGTCAGATGTGTCGAGAACTGTCTTCGACTGCTTCCGCGAGAACAAAATGATGTCTTTTTCTTCTCATGGCCTTAAGGAACAAGAAAAAAGTTCCCACTTCTCGTGGAGTATTTAGCATGCTTATGCTCTCATTCATGTTGAAGGACAGCCTCCCCTCCCCACTGGCCCACACCCCTCCCAAACACTAACAGCTCTGCAGCACTCCTTCAGCGACAGACTGCTACAACCAAAGAGTGAAGGAGCTATTGCAGGTCAGCAGCAGTTTGAATGGAAACCAGCACTGCTCCCAGTAGACCACTACATACTTAACTTATATATTAAAAATATACAGTATTCGTCCCACAGTCCAAAAACATGAATGTTTTCCCAGTTTGAGTCTTTAAATTTTCACTGGGAGTGAGCGCATGTCTCTGTGTTGGTCCTGTGATATAATAGAAACAGCTCCAGCGCCCTCACAACCTTACATTTGAATAATCTGTCATCTTGAGAAAACAAAGTTTATTTTCATGAGATAAATTATCCTATTAAAATGACAAAACTGTTTAAAAACACATGCAAACACAGCTTCTCTCTCTGCTTCCATAGGGCACTCGGCTGTGGATTTAAAAAAAAAAAATCTCTTACTGGCGTGACACTTCTGGGATGACTCACTGTCAACCACCCAAATGTGGAACTTCTTCAAAAACTAAATAACAACTAAGCCTGTTAGTCATTTGCATTTGCACAATAAGACATGAATTCAAACTCAGCTTATTTTCATATAGAACAGAGCTCCATGGTGAACATCCTTCTGTGTTTGGTTTGGATTTTTCAGGGCTAATGTAAAGAGTCAACTGTTCACATGAATTACCTTTTAGTGCCAGTTATCTTTTTTTCAATAGTAATTTCTAATTCTGCCATTATTTGTGTGAACAGTCAGTGAATTATTCTAACTCTATTTCTTTGACATTATATCACCTTAGCTCAAAAACCCATCTGTGCTGAACTTTTTTACTATAACTATTACTGTCTTTAGTTCATGGAAAGCTGACAGGTAAACAAAAGAGTAACAAGAATTTTGAACATTTTCCCAAATTTTAATGTGCCTCATTATGTCCTAAGTTAGAATTCTTCTGGGAAAATTTAAACCAGTTTTCAACCAGCATTAACGTGACTACTTTGCAAATGGCTCACCTGAGACATGTAATTCACTTATTAATGCAAGGTATGAATGGACGCGGGGGTATTGTGATTTGAATGTAATTAACTCACCTAAACCGCATGCTGGGGAATTGGATCATCATAGTCAGGGCTGTGTAGTCCATACTGTGATTGCATAATCCCTACATGCTGGAAAAAGTAGAGAATTCTTTCTACTCTTTATGCTTAATATGTTGGAGTGATTTTATAAGAATATGAAAAGTGAGAACAAGTTCAGAACAAACCATTATGTGATGGAAGCAAAAAATATGTCAAAATGACCAGTATAGCAGGCTTGTCAACTGACAGGGTTACTAAGCCAGACAATCCTACAAAAGATAATGGCAACAACACCTCTATGACTTAGTTGGGGATTTCAGAAACTAAAACCAGCTAAATAGTGGCTGAAAATGAAAGTAAAACAGCCCTCTAAGAGACCAAAAAAAAAGACAATGCAACAACTGCTTCACAAACCAGAATCTCTTGGTTTAGAATCATACATTTAAGATGATCATCCCTCCTGGCATGAAATTGGACTTTACCCCTCAAGATTTTTTTGATGTTTATCACAATCCACAAATTAATTTGTCCAGCATGACAAAGCAGCTCACAGACTTTCTCTCTCTCTCTTTGTAAAAAAAATAAAAATAAATAAAACATCACTGCAAAGGTCCATGATGTTGCTTTACTTGACTCAGGACTGAAATAGCTGGCATGTCAGTGTCGTACTGGCTTTTTGTGCAGTTTTCCATTTGTGCATCTATATGTACAACAACTTGGATTCTAACTCAAATATGTTTGTTTGCATGGTCATCCTTTTGCACTGTCCTGACAGATAAAAAGACAGAACTGAGTGTGAACAAACAACTGCTTGTGGTGAGATGAAAGCAAGACTTACAAGTAATGAAGATTTTCCAGTGTCGTAATTATCTGTAGCAGTTTTTTTCTGGTTCAGGATCATTCAGCTGATTCCACCTATATTCTGTTATTTCTGAGTGGTAATGTTATGTTGACCACTTGGCTCTACTTAATCAAATTTTCATAATCCTAATGTTAGACTTGAATGTTTCACCATAAACAAACCATTGCTGTGTCAAGCAGTTCAGTGTAAATATCTGTATTTTAAATTGTAATTACAGTGTAGGCAGAATTTAGCGTGTGTTGCTACCTGCTGCAAGTACAGAGGCCTGCAGATCTGATAGTCCTGTTTTGTTGTTTTTTTCCCCATGTCCCATTGACTAATGACAACTGATACAGATCACATGCAAATACCTGACATCAATGGGGCAGTTGCTGCATGTCCGTCTTCTCAATGGCTACGGTTACATGATGTTTTTTATTTTTGAATTAATAATTCGGAATTAAATTATTCGGAATTAACGTATTCTCCCACGAGTTTACGTGAAAATATTTTTTCCAAATGGATGTTTACATGAAACACGTCATTACTTAATTCCTTTTTTTTTTTCTTTACTTTACTTAATTCCTCTTTAGAGCAGCAGGTTGGGAAGGGTTCTGATTGGTCAAACGGTGCACATGACGTATGACGTATACTGAAAATAAACAAAAGTTCGCAATCTGCTTCTTGTCTTTTCAGTTGTAATTTGTAAAAACTACATAATAAGAACCAGTTTCGCAGCTATTTTATTATAATTTTGAAGTACCAGCTGGGCATACTACTTCACTTTTTGCAGCAACTGAGAAGGAGAAGAAAGATAGACCACCGAACACGGGAGGCAAAACATCGCGTGTCATCGGGACAGGACAAGGTAACGAGCATGCGCAGTAGGAACAGAATTAACTTAGAGCGGAATTAAGGTTTACGTGACAGAGGAATTAAATAGTTCGGAATTAAAATACGAATAACCAGCCACTTACATCAGAATTAGGTTTAATTCCGAAAATAACTTTGCATCAGGAATTAAGTGTTTACATGGTCGTTTTTCATTAGTTTCAAGCGAAATTAACTTTTAATCAGAATTAAACAGGAATTAAAACTCCCATTTAAACGTAGCAAATGAAACTCTTCTTCATACATCTGTGTCATGCATTATTGTAATCAATTAATCAATTGCTTCATTTATATATCATATTTGAACAACAAAACATTTTCAAAGTGATGCACAAATATGTACAAAAAATAATGATACCACAAAAACTCAGATACAAAGGACTACACAACTTACACAATGTTAAAAGCCAAGGAGTAAAAGTATGTCCTAAGATGAGACTGAGGGCACATTCACATCAGCTTTTTTCAATCCAAGTCTGTTTGCTCGGAAAGCCAATTTTGTTTGGAGAAATATGAAAGTGGCAAACAAATTCTGATTCGGACCAAACAAGAGGACCTGGTCCGCCTACATATGCAGGTCTCGGCCCGTTTCAAGCGGACCAAATACAGTAAGGAGACTACAAGAAAGTAACTTCCGGCACTTGGTGTAGCCTTGCATTGGGGGGTAATAAATACATAGCGATGGTCTTAAGGGTCCTCTGGCTCATCTGTTGTTCATACTGTGTCCATTATTGCAGTGTATTTTAGCAGTATACTCACATAAGACAGATAAAGACTCAAAACAGCAATAGTTTCATGCTCCATGTTTAGCTTGCAAGAGGAGGAAATGGAGTTTTCTTCTTCACGCGGGTTTTGTCCTCTCTTTCGCTAAATACTAGTGCAGTGGCACCTTTAGTAAGAATAGGGAAATATTATTCTAATTGTTTGGCTTGTTTGACCAAATGCACCATCAAGGTCCACATAGGTACACCCTCCTACAACTGAGCCGAGTTGTCTAGTGTACTATCTTGATATGAATGCGTCCTTAAAACACTCCCTGGAGGGGCTTTGCTGATGGATGGGGGGAGAGGGTTCGGCCCCTAACTCAACCAAGGCTCGGCCCCTAACTCTGTGGTTGAGTTAGGGGCCAACCACAGAAGTCTCATTCTAGGTACCTTGTAAGAACTGGCTCTCAGACCTCAGTATATGCACCGGAGTGTAAATTTTGATGAAGTCCATGATGAATGATGGGACAACATCATGTAAAAGTGTTATAGCAAATAAAATCTTAAAATCAATTAAAAAATTGAGAGTAAACCAGTGCAGGTAATAAATTAGTCTTATGATCATCACTGTTAGCTCATCCAAGAGGGCTGCCACTCCTTGCCATTTTCCCACCATTCTTTTCATTGCAGTTAAATAATCAAAGTAACTGATGATTTGATCAGCTGCTGAAGCCACAACAAATCACAATTTAAACTGCAGTGCTGTGTTTGCTGTCAAAGCTTTGAAAGTCTGTGGGAAATCGCAGCAGAAACAAGCAGAGCACACCTTAGTTCTCTGAAGTGGCTCCCCTTCTCCAAACACTGATCTGATAAGATAGGAGAGAGCCCCACCAGGAATTTGTTTTCACCACTCTTTCACTGCAGAGCTGATGATAGGGAGGACATGTAAAGAGAGCTACTTTGGCCATGTCTCAAGACACCAAGAAGAGAAACTGAATTCTGCCAAAGAGGAAGAATCCAGGGCTAGTTTTTGGTTTGGGCTACCATCACACTAACTCAGAGAAACAAAACATCTGCTTCTCCTATTTAATGGGGAAGCAACAATTTGAGGTTGGCACTGGCTGAGCAGCCTGTGACTCAAGGACGAACACGAGCTGGATATTATAGCTGCTTTGATTCCAATACTCATTGAGTGAATGTGGATTCAATTAAGCCCAGTTGAAAGTCATGAGGTATTACAATGTGAGCGAGTCTGGTGCTGTGGTTCATGGAAGCTTTCTTGGCTCTGGTAATATTTAATCCACTGGCCAACTCAGCCTGCCCTTGTGAGACAGCAACTCACAACACTAAGTGTGAGCCTGTTCAAGGAAACTGCTTCAAATCTAAACAACATTGACATGAAGAATCTGTTTTACTCCTATGTTGCCAGATATAGGAAGACAAGAGTTACTTTTGATAGCATTCTGTGTGATGAGAAGGAAAGAACAGATAAAGATCAGAGAGGAGGGCTGGGGGTGGTGACACAGGTGGAGAGGTAGTAAAGTACAGTGGGCGGGGAGTGGATAGTAGGGGAGGGAAAGAAGAAAAAGAGTTAAAGAGGGAACCGGCAAAGGAATTTCAGAGGAACTGAAAACATTAGAGGGTGGTTTAGGAAAAAGGGAGGAGCACCAAGTAAACAGAAAGTTACATATGAGGAGGACTTAAAGCTCAGGGAGGAGTACAAAAAGAAAGAAGCAGGTAGCATTATTGCAGTAGGTTCATTTTTAACTGAGCTAATTACTACTTTTTTCTCACTGCAGAGAAAGAACACAAACAGGAAGCACGAGTTTAACAGCTTACAGAAAGCCAGCAGCTGAAGTCAGGAAAAGAGAAAGAAGCAACGGCAGCAAGAAAAGGAGAGAGAGAGACAGCTGTTCAAAAAGTCCAAAAAGATTAATTGATGAAGAGAAACAAAAGGCAGAGCAGAAAAGAGGCTCTGAGGAGTGAGCCAAATAAGAAAACAACACTCACTGACAGAAAGAACTGGACTTAACTCCAAGGACTACTGACATCAGCAAAACAAGAGGGAAGAAGAGCAGCAGTAAAGAGGTCATTGTGGTCAATGTGGTGCACGTCTGAGCAAGTCTACTATGCAAGCGAGACAGCCGAGATAAACAGACTCAAGCACAGTAATTCCGTTCAGTTCCAAAACACAGCTCTGCCTGTAGCAGCAGCATGTTGCTGAAAGAGTACCGCATATGTATGCCACTGACTGTGGATGAGGTAAGTGAGTTTGCTTTTCACACACTCATACTCTCGCAACTTTAAATTGACAGACAAAAGAGAGGGTTCACCTCAGACATAGACATATCTTTCTTTAGCTTAAAAACTTGAACGTGTTAATGTGCTGATAAGAAAAGTGCCAACAGATCACACACACACACACATACACACACATACACACAGATCGTGCAGCTGCTTAGTGGGAGCTTTGGCATACTGGGGTGCTAAGGTGTCCTCAGTTGAGATGAGCTCAGGCATTCTGGCAGAGCCAAAGCACACCACACAGCCAGCCGCCTCACACTGTAGCTTAGCTATTTTGTGTATTTTGTGTCTTCCTGTGTGTGTTTGAGTCCCTCACTACAGCAGCACATAAACTAGTCAGACTGGTTACAACCTGGGCTCAAACAAAGGCATCAGGCTTGCAGTTTTCCACAAGCCATGAAAGACAGAAAAGGTTAGGTTATTCCATGAAGTGTCCTTCAAAAGGACTGCCCCATCCCCTCCTGTACACACCCGCACCCCTCTTCACCTCTACCTGTTACCACAACAATGACAGTGACAAATAGCAGCCCAGAATAGGATTTACAGTATCAGTGCAGGGCATGGAAACTTGAGCTTGCAGCAAATCCTCTTTGGTCTGAATGTAATGCAAGTTTAAATGCAGCTTACTAGAGGAGCTACCGTATTCAAAACCATTTATAAAATCCCAGCCATGCCACACTTTTATGGTTAATTGTGTTGATTCACAAGAGAGCACTCCTGGAACATAATACTTCTCCTAATATTAAACAAAACTGCTCTGATGACTAGTGAGCTGTGTTTTGCTGTGAGAAAAGCCAAAAAGTGACAGTATATGGTTCAGTCTCCACCTTTCTTTCACTTGCTGAAAATGTCCTAGAGCAAAACAGTGATCCACAAGATATTTGTGACTGTTAGCAAAGGATAGACCACTTTGGATAGATAGAGATGTGCTTAACTTATCTTCCAACATGCAAATCGCAATATATACCCTGCCTGTCAAATGGATTCCAGCCTCTGTGAGAGTTTGTGATTTATGGTTTTACAACTCTGAGTCACACAATGTAAATATTTCAAAGGCCTTGTTTCTTATAGGGGTTTTTCACAGTAAAATGACATCTCAGAATGATTGTTCATTTGTATAATTGTCATCATCATTATTCTTATCAGTTAAAAGCATGAGCATGGGCTGTGATTCTGGTGAAACAAAAGCTTAATTGTAAATATGACTTGAAACCCTTCTCTAAATGAAGCATGTGTGTGGGGTACAAGTTATGCAAGAAATCTGAATCAGCTGTAAGCAGAACTAGCTCAAAAAAAAATCAGTGACCCTGCATTAGAGTTAAAAGGGAACATTTAATCTGCTTTGATTCAAAACTGCAGGCTAAAAAGCATGAAAACAAAAGCAAGATTGCTTTTGATAAGCTCTGTGTATCACTGCTGTACTGCAAATTCCATACTTTACCTGAACGCAGCATGTTTAAGTTGTATCTAAAACCCCCAAAAAATGTTTAGTCAAGATTTCAATCATGAATTATTTTAAGGAGAAGTTCCACTTTTTTACTCACATTCACACTGACACTATCAGCAGAGTCTCCATCCTGATACAATATGCTCTATTTGCACATCTCTACGATTTATAGCAAACACATTGGTTGTGAATCAGCGTTTAAAAAAACTGTTTGAGGGAATACACGCCAGAGACTGTCAATTTATGACTCATGGCAGCCATTCATAATCCATGACAAGGGAGAAGAATTTAAGAAGAAAACCGACTAAAACTTTCAGCCAAAATCAGTTTCAAAAGAAAAAAAGGATTCTTAACCTCTGTGGGCGGAGCTCACAGCTCTGCTATCTGTTAGACCTATGACAACATTAAAGCACACACATCAATGATTAATTAAGTCCCATGAATAACCAATAAGTAAATATTGAATGTTGACATTCCAGTGTAATTGGAACAAGAAGGAGGAGTGTCGCATGATGTCAGCAGTGAAGGATGGAGTACAGTTGTCTGCCCTCCTCTTGCTTCCTTTCTCGCCATCGTTCTGTTTCTGCTTTTAACTTAAATGGGGCTTTAGTGACATGCAATATAGGGCAACAAAATGAGTTGCAATAACTTTGAGAATTAACTTTACCAACTTAGTTAAGCAAACAGAACTAAATACAGAAAGTTTCACAAGCAAAAAAAAAAGCTGCTTTGTGTGAAGAATGTAGACTGTGTTAAACACAACTCTAATTAAGTCAATCTGAGCTGCAGATTTCCAAGGCCCATTTAACCGAAACTGTCCCGCATTATCAGCATAGAGTACAAACTGGAACTGAAAAAGAAATGGAAAGCAATGCATCATCCTCACCGACCAAATTACATTGATCTTTATATCTAGCATATGACTGTCTCAAAAACAAAAAAAGGGCAAATGTTTGGGTAAAAAGCATCCAGACCAGGTGAGTGTGAAGACAAAACCACCCGTGACAACTATTGTTGAGAGTTTTTGTTTTGTCTTTGTTTATGTTCTTCACACTTACCTTATTAGCAACTTGCTTGTAGTGGTGTTTTGTATGGCAACATTTTTCTCTAACCCAGTGGTCAAAGGGGTTTAGTTGGTCAGCAAAAATGTTTAAGTGGGTGGTAAGTGTCAAAGTAACCTGGACACAAATACCAGGACCCAAGGTTTCCCCAGCACATCAATGCATTGTGACAAAATGAAAAATTTGCTTGGTTCAGTCCACCTTGATGTGCAAATCTACAGACTAATCTGCAAAGTAACAAAAGTTAAATAAAGTCCTGGTAATACTGGCAGTAGGTGTAAAGGACCTCAAAACTTTGCAGCAGTCTAACTGCATCCCAGCAGCAACTCTTCAGAGGACGTTTAATAGAGAAATTGAATATTTAATGATTTATTGCTCTGTTTGAATTGAAAATAAGCTTTTCATTGGTAAAACAGAGGAAAGGTTTGTCATAGAGGGCACGTAGGATCACTGTCACAGTTACTGTAAAAGCAACTAAAGCAATGCAGTGAGAATTTATCATTGAATGACTGAGGATTAGGCCAATGATTTTTCTGCATCATATTTCTAACCATAGTTTTTCTCTCTCCATCCTCACCACCATAAACATCCTCCTAAACCTCTCCCTGGGCTCCAGTACAGGATTGGGCAGCTCTACATGATCAGTAAGCACAGCTGTGAGCAGAGTGGTGGGGGAGAAGGGGTGGAGGTGGTGAAGAACGAGCAAGACACACACCCTGAGCATGGCCCTGGACAGCTGACCGAGAAGCGAATCTACCTCAGCAGGTAGGGCTCAGCTCTTCAACAACCGTTTTGCCATACCAATAATCTCAACTACTCCCGACCTCAGTCTTTTCCTGACTTTGTCAATTCTGTCATTACAATAACTGATGCTGTTCGATCTTAAGTCTCGGGCCTGACTGTAAAGCTTTACATCTTGTAAATCCAAATGACAAGCAATAAAACATCCTTTCAGCACAGTAACACCCACTGTTCAGGGTAACCTGTAGGCATCCAAAGTCCAAGTACTCTCTGTTTGAAACAAGCGAAGGCCACTGTGGTGAGGTTATAGTGGAAGATCTCATTGTTCTATGAGCTCATTATCCAGTGAACCTTTAAGTCTTTTAATTGTGTAAATATGGGCCTCCAGCTGGGAGGATACGTCAACAGCATCTTCATAGCAGTAATTGTAGGATGTGTGGGAGGTTTTAGCCCCTCATTATTTTCCTTTTCATTGTTGAAAATGCATCTGTCAGCCTGAGTCGTGTAATATAAGGTAAATAAAAGAGAGCACAAAAACAATCCAAAACTACTATTACTTTGAACATCAAACATTCACAAAATAAAACAAATCTTTATTGTAACCACTCACGGCCATTTTATGAGGATGTCAACACTAGCTGAAGGTTTTACAGCAATGAAGCTCGCCATAATAGAGCTGGAAGCAAATATAAGACCTTTTTGTAAAGCTTTATTCCCAGCATCATGTTGTTGCACAGTTTTTTTTTTGTCAGGAAGCTGCTGTCAGAAAGATGGTAAAGCTCAGTCCATGAAATAACCCACAATAAAATTGGAACAGCTGCTTTTAAAGGTTAATTTGCCAGTTTAGTTCATCAGAAGACGCAGTTAGTTAATTAGTGAGCTTTAAAAAGGCTGGTGAGTGAAGTTTATTGTTTCAGGGTCTCCAGTATTTTAGCTTTATCTGACTTCAGAGTATACTTCCTTGTTACAGCACGGAGACACACATTTGTGTGGATATCACAACTGTATTTGTCCATGTCTTTAATTTCTTTAGAGACAGCTTGAAGTATACATTAAATATGTGTCAAGTAAAAGAGGAAGAAAGTCTGTGTGCCAACACAAAAAAAGAAAATGTTTTACCATCTACAAATTAGATTGTATTAGATTACACTATATTCTTTCAAAGAGTATTTATACTAACGGCAGAACACAACCCAGGCTTGGCAACATGAGGAGGACCTGTCTCAGCAGATGGCTGGCCTGAACACCCCACATTGCTGAGGTACACAACTTACAATGTGTCCCGTCGGTGAAGTCTTATAGCCCCCATCTGGCAAGAATGGTGTAAAAACTAGGGATTGCAACATCCAGTCCTTTCAATTAACCTAAAATCCATCCATCCATTCATTTTCTATGCCTACTAATCTCAGTACAGGGTTAAGATGGGGCCAGAGCCTATGCCAGCTGCTATTAGGTAAGAAGCAGGGTACACCTTGGATAGGTCGTCGATTCAATCATGGAGCTGGCTCCAAAACATGTCTGGCTCCAATAGAGTCTAATTCCAAAAATGTCAAATTGTCTCGTAAAAAACAAATTGCTAATACATAAAAACAAGAATAAAGTTTCTCAGAAGTTCTGTTGTCGACAGCTGGAGCCACTCATTCCATAGTCATTTTAAATAATTTTACAAGACACTGAGCTTGACATCTTTATTAAATCACATCTTCAAGTATCACTGTCCAGCTCAACTTTATTGTCAGGTTTCATGACCTCCTGTTTAAAGGAGACAGAGCTGGCAGTGACTGAAAGCTGTTTTTATGGCTTCAAAGTAGCAGTTGGGAAACCAGTGGCACCAAGTTATTCAATCATTATGTGAGACAAATAAACAAGAGAAAAGTATTTAAACTATAGCTGAACTGGCTGCTCTTCCTGTAACTGTATATCAATATTTTCAAGCACTCCCATCCAACACTGCTTTAGTTAATATGCTAATTGTTAGCTATTTATGCAGCTTTTCTTTTGACAACCTGCAATGACAGTGCTGCTTCACTGTCCTCACTGTGCAAATTAAATCTTTATAATGTAATTACATTGACTGTGCAACAAATTTTAACATACAGAAAAGTTAACTTTTCTGGAGCTTCAATTAACCACTATTTTGTCTCCAACAACCAAAGCATACTTGGCACACGTATACCAACCAGTCTGACATTAGGACATGCTGTTGTCAAAAAGTTGAGAAAGATTATTTTGTTATTGCCTATAGCCACAGCCTACAATTTCTTTGCTCAATCTTGCACAAATTGCAAAAATCCAACAATTTCCACGTCTTCTTCTATTATGTTTACAGGCAAATTTCTTACAAAGTGAGGAGCATTCATGTAAAAGTAACCAATCAGTGAATTCCAAATCCCATTTCTTTGACTGGTAAGGTCTTAAAAGTTTTGGCTCATATCTGAAAAGGGCTTTATATGTGGTCAATGAAAGTGTAATTTTCTCACAAGATTGATGTGAATTGGATCACCATTTGATTGGTGGTTTCAGCTCATCACAGTTATTAGCAGTTTCACTGTAAGGCAGCTGATAACAAGCTGATAAAAGTCTCCAGAAAGAACAATAAATTTACAGCATTGACTGCGTAAGAATGGGAGCAGCATTTTATAAAGTGGTTGGGATGGTTCTTAATTCTCTACCAAGTCACACGAGAATACATATATGATGAGGGTTAGAGAGAGGCAAGAGAGGCACCTGGCAACCTGTCCAGGCACCCTGGACAGGTTGCCAGTCCATCATAGGGTGTTGTGGGAAGTTGATAAGGTAAATAAAGTGTTTATGAGATGATGGAAAGCACAGACAGATCCAAGTTGCCATAGACGGGCGACCTGTCCTGGGTGTACCCTGCCTTTCGCCCAATGATTGCTGGGACAAGCTCCAGCTTCTCTGCAACCTTTAATTGGACTAAGCGGATAAGAAAATGAACTTCTCACTCTACGCCGATTGTTTTTCTTGTGGAGATGTTGCCTGCTTGCTGCTCCCTGCATGACAGTCAAAAACAACTCCACTTCAGCCTCTCCTCAGTTCCAGTTTGCCTCCCTGAGTTTTGAAGAAACTTTTGTCCTTTTTGCACAGTTGTGTGTCTGTTCCCAGTACAACTTAGGACAATGAAAGGACTCGGGATATTGATTTATCTCAGTGACTTGCACTGTTTGAGTCAGGCAACTTAACTTTAAAAAAAAAAAGTCAAATGCATTTTCTTTCAAGGCTTCATTCATGTCTGCTGCTACAAGCCAGAACACCAGAATGACCTTCCTGTGGATCCAGTATAGCAACACCATGTACATAGCCATCCTCAAATTCTGTGTTCATTCCAGCCTTCAGCCCAGGCAACTTCCCCCAGCCTCTGGTGGACCCTCATTGAAAGAGAAAGTATAACCCAAAATGAAAAAACATAGTTCCTAAAACGTGGAACTGCTTCTATAATTTACTAAATTAAAACCCTTCCAACTCTTCCTATGATTTGTGTGCTATGTCCTTGTTTTGTCCTGCAGCTACAATATATCTACATAAACACATTATAAACCAGTCAAGGTTTTATATACACTGCTAATAAATCACAACCAGGAGATGTTTGCTTTAAACTTCGAACATACAAGTTGGAGCCGTATCTACCAGTGTCACCATGCTGACAGAATTTATTTGCTACATATGTGCTCCTAACATGTCTGTAAGAAAAAAAATTCTCCTTTCATTTTCTAAACATGTGACAACTCCACCCATTACCTGAATGTAACTTTAATCTGCATTTCAATCACCACAAATCCAAGGTGTGAACCTTAAATAAACTCCTAGAGAAGTGAAGACATTTCCTCATTGTGGAGAATTCATTTAGTCATTGTGTGCTTGTGAGATTTGATCTTCATTTGTGATGTTATGCAAGAATACACACACTCGCAGGTACAGTGACAGGAGAATGTCTTCAGTAACAATTCATCACCATAGGTGTAATCGAGAATGAGTCATACAAATGAACACTGTGGTGAGAGTAGCATACAGGTAATCGAGCTATAAATGGAAGAAAAGAAAACACCTAAGATCTCCGTGTCTCCTCTGTAGCTCCTCCACACCTTCCATTTGTGACTGATTCTTCTCTTTTCTTTTCCTTTCGCTTTCAGTAAACTGCCGTCATGGGCAAAAGCTTTTGTCCCACGAATCTTCTATGTGACAGAAAAGGCCTGGAACTTCTACCCATTCACCCTCACAGGTGTGTGTATGTGTGTGTGTGTGTGTGTGTGTGTGTGCTCACATTTCATATTTTGTAAAAAAAATAAAAAAAAGAAATAAGGTTACTCTCACCTCAGTGGATATGCAAAGGCTATTTACTTGCAACAGCTTTTTTTTTTAAAGTGCTGTCAACTATTTATCACTGTGTATGTGCTACGTTGGCGGTGAAGTGTGTGCATGTGTGGTTGCAATTTCATGCTCATGCATGTGAGTACCTAATGATGTTTCTCCCTATCCATATTGAATGTCCCTGGTGCTGCAGAGTACTCAGTAAGTATTCTCACACATCATTTATTGTACATGAATGCAACAGAGCTCATCTCTTTCCAGTGTCAGTGATTCTAACTTGCAGCTTGCCTTCTACCTCTCTCTGTCTCTGCCCTTCAACACTTTGACCCCGTTTTAACCCCCATCCCGTAGGTATCATTTCTCCCTAGGTTCAGCATCCGCATTGAGACAAGATTCGAGAACAACAACGGCAATAACGACATCGTGAGTATGGACCCAATGGAGGGGAAGCAAGATGTGAGAAAGATGGATTGATTAGAAATAGGGGGAGGAGGAAGACAAGGGGAAAGAGAGAAAGTGCAGTTTTCTCTACAGCACCAAGAATGCGTTCATCAAATTGATGTGCCCATTACAAGGAAAACAAGTAAAGCACAAAATGCGCTATTGGCAGATCTATTAACCAGACGTGCAGCGTGCTTATCATGGCTGCCATGCAGCATTTTGTCCTAAGCCAAGACGCATAAACACACTGAGACAGAAATTCCCAAGCAATCGCAAGTCTGTCTGTCCCCATTGTCTGCTTGGTAATCAAGGAAAGTCAATAAACAAGACCCAACAGGTCTGAATTTGGAAAACTCAATTTATTGAGAGAAAAGGGGCGAATCTTGGTTCATGTCATGAGGTTACAAATAATACAATTTTATTTCAGACAAGATCACATTTGTGAGAGTTAAATCATCAAAAAACTTAGATGTGTAAACCTGCAATTACAGATGTTCGAAATGGTAAATGGAATTGTACTTTTCCAGTTATGTTTACTGCTCAAAGAGCTTTACACTACATGTCACAGTCATCCATTCACACACATGTTCATACCTCAATAGGTACATTTGGGGTGATTTAGGGTTCAGTGTCTTGCCCAAGGACACTTAGTCATGCAGTGAAGAGAAGCCAGGCATTGATCCCCTGACCTTCTGGTTGGAAGATGACTTCTCTTCCACCAGCCAGTGGCTACAATTCACAGTAATATTCCCAAAATTAAGCAAATTAATTTGCTACAATTTGTTTTCAATAAGAAAAACTCATTTTAGCTGTATTTTCTGGTTCCTTTTACCTGCATAAAGCAGTTTGCTTTGTGAGCAATAATCTAATTTATTTGTTGAATTCTCTAATCTTAGTTTTTTTAAATGGAAGGTTTTTACATAATCTTTATTGCTTCACAGCAGATGCTCCATGCCTCGCAGTTGCCAGCTAATATGTGTTGCTTTAGATAAATTTGCTTGTTTATGATAAAAGATCTAGCAACACTGGCTTTAGTTGAGCATAGTAAAGAAAGGAAGCTGCAAATAAAATGAAGAATTACTTTTTGGGCATGAGTGAAACCTAAGTAAACTGATGCTCTGTGGAAAGTGGCTACTATTTAGACAGAAGTGGGCACAAACATGGCAGTTACTTATAAAGGCAGTACTCATTTACCGGGTTAAGCATTGCAACATGTAAACGGGAATACGGATGGAATATCTTATCTGCTGCATGTGTAAACCCCATAATTGGATTTTTGTTGTATTTAGATTAAGATAAGTGGCTCACAATGTTGTTGTACATGTACAAAAAGCCTCTGGTATGCCATCTTCTTTGAATGCAGGATTTTCCGAACTTTGTAGCAAAAAAGCTTGGCGTTAAAGCAGCACAATACCCCCCAGCTAATGCAACACCTTCCATAAGAGGGAGCCGGACCTTGGTTAGAAACAGGCTAAAAACAGCACCGTGAGAGCTTAGCAGGATATTAGCTTACCCTGGCTTTTTCTTATTTATTAGTTTTGATATTTGGAATGAACATCAGTGGGGCATTAGAACAATTTAACACAAGTTTGGGCGGAAGTGCAGACTCCTCTCTCCCCTACTTCAGGTTCACTTCATGCTTTGTAAGCGTGTATTCTGGTTTTTACACTACCTGCTTTTCTCTTTCCTTTAATATCTCTTATGGGTCCTTGTTTTTTTCCCTCATCCCTGGCTCAGTTTTCTATCTGTCTGGTTTGCTCCAGTGTGATTTCTTCCAAGGGCCTCAGGGTGAGATAGAGCGAGGGGTGTTTGGGTGTGTGACCTCCATTTCTACACACTTACTTATCTACTCTTATCCTGCTTTCCACTGAGTGAGCAGTATTTGAGTGTAAAAGTACGGGTGAATGTGTATCTGCGTCTGCTGTCATTATGCTGTATGACCTCCTCCATCTGTTTGGATGTAGGTGTTTGGGGACAAGCCAACCCCAGCAGAGAATGTGTGCTTTCTGGATATCCTGAGTGACCCTTTCCCTGAAAAGCATTATAAAGAATCAGAGGTATGTAATGAATTATTTAAAACATGCAAAAATGACTAAAAATTATTGTTTTAAAAAAATGGTGATTAATAATACTTTGGCAAAGCAAAATTATGATTACCTTAAAGGAATTCTTCAACTTTATGGGAAATATGTTAAGAAGTATATGAGAATAATTACATCCTAGTGAGGGATTGGAGGCATGTTGCTACAGGGCGTCTTATACATTTTTACTACAAGTTTAACCAATTTCCTGAACTTCTAAAAGGGAAATATTCATGACAAAATTTTAGTGAAAATAACACAGAAAATTAGTGCAACAGATCCATTTTCTGCCATGTTTTTATAGCTCTGTTCATCGACAGATTTATAGGGGGGAAAGAGCCACTTTGAACCCCCTTTACCAATTTCCTGTATGGCTCTGCTAATAAAGATGTGGGGTTGCAATGGCTACCTTCCAACTGCCGGTCTTAAAGCCCCACTACTAAAATATGGCAGATTTTCTGACTCAGGTGCCCCCTAACAAAGGCATCTGTCTTGCACACTGCCTCCTCTGAGCTCTGAGCCAGTAAAAGTGAGTCAGATGTTGACTCTTGCTTTATCTCTCGCTTCATCTCTTTCTCATCTCCTTTTCCCACTTCTTTCAATATTATCCTCTTGACTTTCTTTGCTGAATCATGAGCCATGATGTGAAAAAAAAAAAAAAACAATGTGATAATATTCAGCTACTGGTGTGTAACAGAATGATGTAAAGCAAAATGCTTTTAAAAAAGTGATCAACCAAGATGACAGAAAAAAGTCATGAAAAATTAAGACATCAAGAAGTAAAAATTTCTTTTGGGCTCTATCAAACAATGGTAAACTTGAAAATACTGAGAGCATTATCAGCTCATTTTTGATAAGTGAACATTTTAAGTGCTCATGAGAATTTTCTGTTAGTCAAACAAAAAAGCAACAACATAAGAGATTTAACTTGTTACTTCCACAGAACAGCAAATGTGGTATAATGTGAACCTCTGGTTGCAAATAAAAATGGCAAGCTGGATAAAAAAACTGAGCTGGTAATGTGACACAGAAATCCCTTTAAATCTGAATATAACCCATTTTTGTAAAATAATGAATAACATTATAAATAACTAACTTAATGTTATAACACACCTGCCCAGTCTTGTATTACTCACTGTCTAAAACTGTTAAATATATTTCAATTTAATTCACACAAAAAACAATGAGGGTAAACACAGCCAGTTCTGGTTTTCTGAAAAGTTTCACTTTATGCCATTAAATAATAGACAGCAACTGGTTACATCTTGCAATTTGCTGTAAAAAATAACTAAATTTGATTTCCAAATCTCTGCTTCTGTTCTTAGCTAAACTACTGCAACCTTTTGAACACAAATACATTAAGCATGTGGCAATATATTCCCCAAATGTTAAAATATTCTTTACAGAGAATATGGCATGTAATGCACTCATGTGGACACAGAAACTATCTGCACAAAAACAAACCCTTTTTTTTATATTGTTTTCTTCACTTTCCTCCTTCTTACTTTGTCATGTGAAACAACAGATTCCACAATCCTCACATGCCTCTCTGACTATTTTCATTCCTTTCCATTCACACCTCTTTATGGCCTACAAGCCCCTAGCAACAAAGGTCAATTTGCATTTTTTACACATGCACACAGAATCAAGCCTTTAAGACAGAAGCACACATGCATGCATATACCAGCAAAAACATCATATACCATGTTTATGACATAAAATCATGAACTCAAACCTCATTTGGTCTCAGATGCACAATGCGTGTTCTCACACTTTCCTCTTAAGGGTTGTGTAAAGCAACAACATGCTTACACCTCCTATCTGACATTGTGACACTCATTCTCACATACACATGCTTGCAGCACACTTAGAGACATCTATACTGCCCTCTGAAAATACCCTACAGGGCTACACAAATTCTGCTTGCACTCTTCATCATTTGCTCTGTGCAGGACCTGAGTCGCTGGCAGTCAAGTAAAACGGAGCGTGGACCTCTGGAGAAAGGCTGGAGAGACCACCACCAGCCCATAATGTGTTCCTATAAGAGAGTGCAGTGCAGCTTTGAGGTCTACGGCTTCCAGACCAGGACTGAGGAGTTCATACACCGAGTGAGACTGGGCTTTATCTTCCCTTGTGGCTTTTCCTGGTTCTGATGGGTTTTTTTAGTTTGTGCGCTTTTTATTAGTATTATTATTTGTGACTTGAGTCTGCCATGTGTGAAATGTTGACACAAATAAATCATCACCAAATTAATTTCTGGATATTAGCTTAATTACCAACAACGTCGCCATGAGGGCTGTTAGTCTCAAATGACCTCATAACTGCATTTCATGTAATTCAACATTAGCGCTGATTTGTTAGGAAATTTGCTGTGTTGCTTTGTGCCACGAAACAGTGAGCGGGCATCTGCTATTCCAGCCCTAACAATACATACTTTCTCACAATGGAGGCAGGTGGAACAAGATCGGCTCTTTCAACACATTTATCCTACACAATGAACCAAGGCAATGAAGCATGACCAAAACTCAAAAGTTGTTTTTTATGCTTGTTCATGAATGTTTGAATTGTGGTTCTCATTCTGCCAAAGCCTCACGCAACCCAGTCTGTTGACAGACATTCCCACATGATATCAAACTAATTGAACGAATGATTGCCGTGATTTTGAGACTGATGTTCGACATAATAAAGCTAAATGTAGCATTTCACACATGGCCACACATGACAGCCGTCTGATTTTAATTACATTTTCTTTAATGCCATGGTCTTGCTTGCTCTATAATTTCAGAACATCAAAGACATTCTTCTTGTTGGCCACAGACAGGCGGTAGCATGGATGGACGAGTGGCACGGTGGGCAAGAAAAACACCAAACAATACAGCATCTTAGAGTTCACAGTTACAAGAGATAATACTTTAAAATGATTTAGTAATCATTTTGTAAAACCAAACTCAATATTTTCCATGAGCTTATGTGTGCCTGTGCCCGCAGGGCTGAGTTTGGAAGAGGTGAGGGAGTATGAGCAGGCAATGCAGGAGAAGACCAACAGCAAAGTCAAATCCAGCCAGAGCAACACAGGTGAGGTTGCAGCTCCTTCCTGACCTGCACTGTACTGAAATATCACAGAGAATAGGAGGGGAGGGTGAGAATGCACAGCTGCATGTAAGAGCAGTGGATGCAGAGAGAGAGAGAGGCAGAGGCAGAGGTGAAAAGTGGGTTTGCTATGAGGAGAAGATGAAAAGAGCAGTAGGTCTGAAATGTATATGTGTGCTCTGCCTAATTATCCCTGGATCTCAGCTCATAATGATAAGGGAGGAAAGAAGGCAGACATGCAAAAACACACTGATTCAAAATGAATTAAATCAGTTTTAGATAATATGAAATGTAGAAAAATTCTGAACAGGTATTTTCCTTTTATATTATGTCGCCTGGCATGTTATCATTTGCTGTCAATAGACTACAAAATAGTATGAATTAACAGTTTTTGTAATGCTGACATGCCTGAGGAGAGCAGGTTGCTCCACTAGAGCCTTCACTGTGCCCTACAAATACCCAGATGGCTGGAATACATCTGTGGGAGAAAAATGGAGAGGGATGAACAGTCGGGAGGCATTTCACAACACAAGAAGCAACAAGGAGGGAGAGACAGAGGGTGTATGCCCAGAAAAAGATGAGAGAAAGACAGATGTAGAGTGTGCGCGTATGTGTGTGTGTTTGGTTCATGAAGTGATAATGCCACTGCGTCGCTCTGATAAACAGTGTAATGCAGCCACCTGCTGCACTCTCCCCATCATGAGCCTTCTCAACATAAATAACCAGCCATTGCAGCACTTAGCTGTAAATGTCAGATCTGGTGGGGGTATGAGTTTGGGCATGTATGTGATATGTGTTGTGTGTATGTGTGTGTGCGCGTGTGTGCCCACCCTGCCCCCTGCTGGTTTGTGTGGTGAACCTCAGCAGGATGTGAGCTGTATCAAAGGTAAAACTCCCAATATGGCCCGTACCATCTTGTGCCTGCACTCTCTCTTTCTCTCCTTCTGTGTGTGATGATGAGAAACATCAAGCTGCAACAAATCTGCAGTCATTCCTCAACCTGCTGCAGCTCGCTGCACTGCCATGACCCCCTACAGGCCAAAAGCTGCTACAGCGTTCAGCCGTGCACTGCACAGACTGAGGAATACTGTAGATTTCATTTTGTTCATCTGCTGTAATAAAAGTAAATGGATGCCATTTACTCGAGAGAATCCAATAAGAAATTGTGTGCATGAGCTGAATACCAATAAGGGATTAAACTAATGGGAGTTGAAGTGTTTGACACAGATCTTAAGTACAGTTAATACATAGGAAACTCAAACAGGGCTCTCCCTTTATTCTTTCCTTCTTTTGATTTTATTTTCTCTTTGTACATGTGCCCTCTGCATTCAACAATACTCTTCTTCCATCTCTTTTAGTCCATTTAAGTTTGCTTCATAAGCCTGAAATGAAACACACTTTTTTTTTTTTTTCGTCAAAGCATAAAGGAAATATCTGTCTGTCCATTTCAGGCCTACCCATTGCCTCCCGCCCGTCCATCTCTCGCTCCATCTCTGTGACAGATGAGCAATCCTTGAAGAAGATGGGAGTGACGACAGTGGCCATGTCTGACACCTCAACCTCCTCTGTGTCTCACAGTCCCCTTCGCCTCAACTCAACCCCTGAGTGATGCCTCACACACTTAGTACAATGCCAACACAAAACCCAAACACAGAGTCAACAACAGCTAGTCATGTGATATTATTCCTCAAATATGAATACACACACACATGCATGTGCAGACAGTGAAATGATTGTTAAAAGGCAAAGTCTGACATTTTGGGGAAAAATATCTTTTTGCTCTCGGACGTACAGTTAGATAAGATCAATACCACTCTCAGAATGCCTTTAAATTCAGTCTCGACTTGGTTACAAACTCCAACTCGAAGTTTTAAAAATAAAACCGTCATTTAGGGGAGTTGTGTGGTGGATACTGTTCTGGCAGGGATTAATCCCTACCACAGGTAAAGCACAAATGAACAACAATTTATAACACTTTTACAGATTTAACAAGCTATGTTTCTATTTTTCTGTCTTTGTGTGAAGCCTAACTAACTGCGGGCTCCAGCTTCTTTTTACTGAACAGATCAAGAGAATGGTATCGATCTCTTCATCTAACTGTTGAGTTGTTTCTATATAATCATCACAAATTTGTTTAGTCTTATCCACAAGCGGTTCTTTTCCACACTGACAGCATGCATGTAAATAAAAGTAAATTCCACACAAATTCTTAAGAAAAAACACTTTGTACTTGTTGAAAAAAAAACTGGGCCGCACAACTGTGCGTTGGTTCAACATGGTCACTGGTTCGAACCCTGGTAAAAATGGGTTTCAAACAAAGGACTTTCTGTGCAGCATTTGCATGTTCTCCCTGTGTATGCCTGGATCATCTCCAGCTTCCCCCCACTGTCCAAAGACACGCATGCTGGGTTAATTGGTCACTCTAAATTCCCTTGGAGTGAATGTCTTTCCTCTTGCCTGGTAATTGCTGAGATAGACCACAGCTCCCCTGCAACCCTGAATTGGAATATGCAGTGCAGAAAATGAATGAATGAACAAATGAAAAAAAACTTCAAGTATCTTCAAAAGCCTCTGAACAAGGTGCATGTCAGCACTTTCTCTCAGTTTTCAGCCTCAGTGCAGCAAGCCAACCACCAGCAGAGCTAGACGATTGTTTCCAAACCCCCAACCTGCAGTCTACAGACAGATGCATAAGGAGTTTAATAGAGTAGATCTAATGAGAGCGCAGGGAAAAAGGAGGAGGCGGTCAATGCAATGGATCAGCTCCCCTCTCCACCTCAGCCAATAGGTCAGACCAGGTGTATTGACAGAGGGCAGTGAGGCGTTGTATTGGCTCCTTGATCGCTTAGCTGAGAGCTGCGAATGGGTCAAACTAGGGCTAAACTTCAATTATGTGTCAATGATGCATCCATTTATAACACTGTTACCTTTATTTTTTATTTTTTGGAAAGGGTTGTCGTTGTCAGGGATTAGCTATGGAAACGATGAAAACTTGTTTAATGTATATAAAGAGGAAATTTTAGTTTACTGTTACTCCATTTTTAATAAAATTTGATTTGATTTACTGATTCATTTAATCAGGTGACAATTTTGGAAAAAAAATTGCACTGTATAGTCTTTTCTTGTACATTTTTATTCATTTGTATGAATAAATATGTCTTCTTTCCAATGGTATGATCCAATGTTGTTGTGATTTTTTTCCCAAATAAAGCAACAAAAAGAAAAAATCGACTAACTGCACACACTATCAGCTACGATTGATCTGTATTGACCTGTAAAGATAGGCCAGCTGCTGGCATCACACCACTCACACATAATCTACTCAGCAATTTCACACTTGTGTGCCATGCGCAACCTGTTCCCGCAGCAGAGGATGTGATTGCGTGTAGCTGATTTCTCACTGTAAGACAACAGAGAATTGGGAGTGTTGAACAGATGCATGGGTTGGGAGTTGGGCGTGTGTGCATATCTGTCATGGTGGTGTCACTTTATTGTTAAAGACCTCAGGACAAAGCCCAGGCTTGTCACAAAGACACTTGAAAGTTCTTGTGATTGACAGACATGGCAGCTTGCTTTGAATGGCATCCTAAATGGCTCGCATTATGGGGCTCATTATAGCTTCTTTTATCCATACAAATCAAGAGCCAGTGTGACAATTTGTTATAAGCTTCTGAACAAAGAGCTGCGGGCATGCATACACATACACAGACAAAAACATAACTACATTCACGCAGAAGTCTTTCTCTCAATGTGTCTTAAAGTAACAGCAGGAGACTGATATGAAAGAATGAACGCTCACCGCAACCAGGAGTGCTCATAAGTGTTGCAGAGCGAGCACCAACTGCTGGCTGCACTGCATTAACATTACCTCCTTCTCTCTTTCCCCTTTGTCTCTCCTATTGAATTTTCTTTCTCATTATTGCCATCTCCACCACCCTCCTCCACTCCCTCTCCCGTCTTCCCTTCCACTTATTTTATTCTCGCACTCTCATTCTTGAAATCTTCCTTGATCTGCTTTTCTTTAGTTCATCTCTATCTGTGTGTCCTCATCTGTGTTCCTCAAGAGGGCCTCTAAGGAAGATGTACTGTGTTCATTATATGGAAATGTTCCCCATGGTACATTATCATAGATCCTGACCCCATAGAGTTGAATCACCCGACTATTCCCGCTGCACCCATCAGACCCCACAAATAGCACAGCAGAGGAAAGACGGGACGTTCTTCACGGCTCCGTCAGCCAGCTGCACTATACTGGAGACTTTTTCCAGGTTAAAGATTGAGTTATAAACTGATCGACACATGAGTAGGAGAACAATGAAAAAAATCTTTTTAAATGGGGAATAAAGGGGGTGAAGGCGCTCAAAAAAGCAATAAAACTATCATTTAACTAGTGGGGCAAGTTCTACAAACTGGAGTCCAAAGAAAACACTAAAAACTTGTGTGTGCGTGGGTGTGTGTGTGTGTGTGTGTGTGTGTGTGTGTGTGTGTGTGTATTTGTTTGTGTGTCTTTACATAATTTTTCATCCACCTTAATGGTATTTTGCTTAACCACCCTGATGAACGAGCTTCTGTTCCAGATCAATACTTGCTCTCCATTCACTAGACAGACAGTAATGCAACTGCCTCATTTGTTTGACGATGTAGTGTGTGTGTGTGTGTGTGTGTGTGTGTGTGTGTGTGTGTGTGTGTGTGTGTGTGTGTGTGTGTGTGTGTGTGTGTTTGTGGGCAGTTTTGTAAACTGGTCACCCATTTCCTGGCCATGCAGTAACTTTTACTCTGCCGTTAAATGAGAGGGGCCATTAAGCTGCGAGGTTCCGTATGTCACTAACTTAATCTCTCAGTCCAGATGCCAACATCGATTTGATAAAGGTTTACTGTGGTTGTGTGTGAGCAGAGATTATGAAGCAAATTAAAGGGCACTTAGTCAATGTAAATGTGATCATATTCTAAGCATATTTGTCTTTTGTTGTGAACCCATCTGTGTCCGATATAATGTGTGCGTGTCTGCATGTGAATTCCCTCAAGAATAAGTCTAAAAGAAAAAAAGACGAAATGGTGAGACCAAGATGCTTCTGTTCTCTCATTACACTGTCAGCAATACACTTTTTAGCCCACTCAACCACATAAATGACTTTAAATCCACTGTGTATTAAGCCTCACCACTAGGAACCCAATTTGTAACCTCTGCCCAGTAATACGTTAACTGGACTTTATCTAGGGACTGGCAGAGTGTAAAATTCATACAGTATCTGAGAGAACTAATTGAACCAATTAAGAAAGTGAATATGGATTACTGTGGGACTGTGAACACACACATTCCCTTTAGAATAGAGTGGGGGACCACTGCTTTCACACGATAATGGTTGTCATTGCAAATGGATCGCAGTGCAGAGTCTCAGTGTGCCGCACAGCAGCGTTCCCAGCTTTGCCTTTACACTGGTGTGTTTTCATGCCTTTAGCAGCTGATCCCAGAGTTGCTGTTCCGGGCAGTGATTAATTGCACGCGGGTAAAAGAAAAGTCAAGGATAAGTGTTAAAACTGTTCCTTGCCTTGTACACACGCAAGCACGAAGGCAACGCTCATTTTTCACACAAACACACATTTGCTGGGGGAAACAAAAGGCAAACAAGTATAAACAAGACAAAAGACAGAAACTTGCACAAAATATAAAGCCTTGGGTACTTCATGCTTTAAATATCTTAATCAGCAAGCCCAAAAAGCCTCCCAATTTTTAATTGCTCCACTATGACTATTAATTACATAACAGCCAATGCAGTCAGCATGCACATATTTTTGCTAATGGGAGAGGAAGGATTAGAATAGTGAGAGGAATACATTATAACACAACTGTTTTTTTATTGATCTACAAAGGTAGAATTACATTCCCCTTCAGGACGTGCAAACAAACAACAGCATTGTTTTCTTATGAACACCAAAAAGTGAAGTTAAATAATGGCAATGGAACAATCCACCATCTTATTGTAAAGCAGCTTCATTCGACAAAACGGCAAGAACTGCTTCAATGACTGCATGGAAAAAAGCGACGCATTATTGTAAAACAAAAGTTGCTTTAAAGGCTGTAGAAACAATATACTCAGTTGTTCTAAAGCAAAAATGATTTCTCTGGGCTATATACAGTGTGGGAAATCCAGAGTTGAGCCAGCTTTTGAATAGTAAGCAGGGCTATAATGCTGTATGTAATTCTAAGTGTTTCTGCCCCAACCTCAGCAAACAAATTAATGATTGCTTGTACTGAATTCAGTTCATTGTAAGCTTTCTGCAACTGTTACACTGCTGGGAGAGTACTGTTTGTCGACTCCTAATAAACTACGGTTTGTCATTGTTGGTTTTATCAATCAGTGTGTTAATATGTTGGCTATCGCTGATGGCTCTGCCTGCAGATAAGTTAGGAATGAGAAAAAAGGTTTTGTCACCATGTGGACTGTTTATTATTTTCACATTTTAAGAAAAACTGCTTAAATGTGATTGTTCAGTATGACTCAGAAAAAATAGAACAATTGTGTTTTTATTTGTTTTTTTTTCTGAACAAAATCAAATGTTTATAGCTGCATTAATTGGTTATAAATTGTTGCTAAGAGTCATTATGAATTCTTGTTACAAAGAACACTGTTGTAACCAAAGTTAACTGAATGAATTGCCAATAATGATAAATTGAAGATCACTGACACAATAGTGCTGACGGATGTGACATAAAGGTTTTAATTGTACAAAGTATACAATTTATTAACTCAGCGACTCTACAAAAGGGCAATTCACAACTAAAAGGAAAAAGCTCAAAGCAAAGGTAAATATAAATCTCAACCAAATTCATTCTTCTAGACTGGCTCACTTCAGAGGAAATCTTTTTTTCTTTCCAAATCTTTACATTGTCTCCATGTTTCCGCTAACTTTGACTCCCAGCCAATGCTGGCAGGTGGCTGCTAACTGATGATGCACAGGGAAATTGACAGAAACATGGCAGCCGGTGACTGGCTCTCTAGTGACAGTTCGGTGTAACGGTGGAGTACCGGGCAACCTGTACATTGGAGCAGAAATATGATTTCATTTTCCCTGGCCCCCCCTGTCATTTCTGTCCACTTACTAACCCAGATTTAGCCCACTACTGCTGTTGCACTTTTGTAGGGTCAGTGCCTTTATTGTTTTTCTGTTCATTGAACACTCAGGCTTGTAAACAAAGATTATGTTTCTTTTGTGGAGGGTTAAGCTTTTTGACCCGTTTCTGGGTCAAAGAGTCCACTGACTTTTTTCTGTGTCTTAACAAGAATAGCTAGACTTTCCCTTAAAAGCCTCCATACTCCATGTTTAGTTCTTGTTATATCCCATAATCATTCAGTTCCTCGATCATTTTATTGAGAATATGTAGTATTGTGCACGTATGTGTATTATTTGGAGATGTAAATTGAATTAAAAAAACACAATACAATCTGCTAAAAGCTTAAAACTCTAAGACAATATGGTAATGACCACCAAAGTCTTAATTCCATATAAACGCCTACATGCCTTTTATGCTCCTGCTGTTCACACAACATCTTTTACAACTTTCTATAGCTCTAGGCCAAACTTTCCTCCTCTCTCCCTCCATTTTTATCTCATTCTCATTTCCAACTTTGCCAATGCTCTCCGTTTTATTTCCGAATCAGAGTAATAAAACGGATCATCACTGAGGTAATTTTGTTGCAAGTGAACAGGAGGCTGTCATTACTGTGTCATGCAGAGGGGATGATGAGCAAAATGAAAAACAGGAGGAGGAGAGCAGAGAGGCAAAGCAAAGAGGTTGCCTGGTTTCCGTTTGTTTCAAATTCCAACAAGATCTACAGCCACTGCCTCAAGGAAAAATCTTCCACTGAATACTTTCACACTGTTATAAGTTACCAATCTGTGTTCAGTGGATTTCAGGAGTTCATTTGTCATGTACTGTTGACACTTTAACTCTTTGACGTTTTTCTCCAGGTGTGCATTTGGAATATTAATGCAGATTCTTACACCTGGAGAAAAGCTATTGTTCTTTCCATCGAAGATGCTGTTGCCAGATTTTTTTTTTACTTTGTCTTTGCTACTCAAGCACTTGGATATATATATATATATACACATATACATATACATATATACATATATATAGTGTACAATGACTACAGGTACTATTGTTGCCTTCACCTCATCAGTCCATCCATCCATTCATCCATCCATTCATCAATCCATCCATCCATTTACTGATTGACTGTTTAATTCATTATTCAATTAATTATCAATTTATTTTTTTATTCACTATTTTTGTAAATGGGGTCACAATCTCTACCTAGAATGACATCAAGCCAGACATAAACTCACTGATTCACACCACCAGGCTCTACAGCTGAGGTACTGGAATGTCATTCAGACTGGAGAAATGTGGCCAAATGGTGACAAAGAGAGGGAAGGTAGTCCACACAGAGGGCTTTGAATCGCCAGAGGGCTGAATAGCAGATGTTGAGGAGAGCTACAGGACCCTGGAATACTAAAGGCAAATGCCAATCATGAAGAGGCCGCAAGGAAACCTCTAAGTCAAATACCTGAAATGAGTCAGGCAAGTCGTGAGAAGTCAGCCCAACAGTAAGAACATGATCTGGGTAATTACCAGCTATGTCCTGCCTGTGATCAGAGCCAGAATAATAAGCTAGTTAAAGCAGAAAGTTCAGAAGTTGAAACACAGAACCTGCTCACAATGCATGGCAGGCTACACCCCGAATCCACTACCCAGCGGCTATACCCTAAACACAAAAATGGAGCACTGAGCATCAAAGCCACTAGATGGAACATCCAAACATTTCTACATAATCAAAAGGCATCTTTATAGCATGGCATCGCAGTTCTGGTAAACATGCTCAGCCAAATCATGTTGTTATTAGACATTGGACAAAGCAGTCTTTGTAACGTCCAGCGTCTTTGCTGGGTCCGTATGAACATGTAATTTATTATATATATATATAATT
>NC_136623.1:19359389-19466889 GCF_933228915.1 Telmatherina bonti
AACAAATGGTGCATTTTACTTGATTATTTTCTTCTAAATCATTGAAAGTTATGAAATTTGAGCACCTGTGAACCTCCATTATAATGAACTGCTGCAACGTGCTGGCGTGTACCTGCTTGGAAGGCACATTATAGAGACATCAGGGGAGTTACAGAGGCCGACAGAGACAAACAGGTCACCCTTACCTGGGCTGTTGGATAAACGACCCTACCCCCAACCCCCCTCTATGTTTCTCTCTCTCTCTCATACACACAAAGATACACACACAAACACTGTTGTACCTTGCTTATTTTTTCTTCTCTCCACCTTCATTTATCCCACTATCAACCCTCCTTTCCTCTTTTCTACTTGTCTGCCATCTGACTGCATCTTCCCACTCTGTTCCCTACAAAGCACACACTCCATCATCCTAGCTTCATCTCTGCCACTCTGCCTTCCAACCATCAACAATATAAAATTAATATTAAAAGGGGGCTCTGTGTATGTGCATATGTGCTTGAAAGACGGCTGGATGAGAGAAGGACCATGTTACAACGACCTTGCTCGCAAATTGTTGCCTCATGTACAGCAAGCATGTCCTTGTTGCAACACCACAATAGCTCCGAGCCCCAGACCTCAACACAACACAAACAAATATAGAAACTTCTCCGCCAACTGTTTTTCTCTCTCTCTCTCTCTTCTTCCGCAGCAGTCTTATGTGCTCATTATCCACAAGTTAAAAACGTCTTTGTTTGCTTGACTTCTAACAGAGCAAAGTCAATATTTTGTCTTTTGTAGTGAAACTCCTCAGCTGACTACATCACCGCTTTGTTGTAGCTGACACCTCCACTCAGGTGGACGAAGGAGGAACAATATGCCCACAGCTTGTTCTTCTTTAACTGTCATAGCAAGGGACAAATGATGTCAGACTCTGTTGCCACAGCTTCAAAGATGTACATGTCCTTTTAAAAAAGCCCTCGAGCCTTGGCATTTAACTTTAAACAGGACAGGTGCTGTCATGCATTCACCCGTCTGTCAGCAGCAAGCCCTTGCGTACTTCTATGCATGCATTCTCATCTGCTGATGTATGATCACGTGCATGCAGTGTGTGTAAATACAAAGGTGTTTGTATACGTGAGTGTGTGTGGGTCTGTGCTACACGCGCATAAATCACTGGAGCTGAGCAGGGGGCTGGTGCTGCTGTCTCCATCTGTCTCTGTCTGCAGGGGTGAGGTATTTTACACTGATGATAGGGAGAATGGAAAGAGGTGAGAAAAAGTGAGCCATGCTTGGATTTGTGTGGGATGGACAGAAAAATAAATGCTGTGGTATTGAAGGGCGGTGTGTGCATCATGCGAGCATGTGGAGAGACATGGGGGAACGGATGCGTCAAAGCCTTCAGTTCACATAATCCGCATCACTGCAGGGCCTGTTACTCACTACCTAAGATCTGTTTTTGTGAAACAGACTCTACTCTCCAGTACTGAGAAATGATGCTCCATATATGCTACCTCCGCCGGCAGTCCTTTGACTCCTGCAGATTGAATCCTCAATACACATTAACAAATGCGGCTGTAAGCTAAAAGTTCTATGTTTCTTTGAGTCTCAGTGTACATTTCATCAGCAATTTGTAAACATCAACTTGACTCTTGGACTAAATTCTTTGTTCCATCTGTTTGCAATATAATCATTAAACTCAGGGACTGGCTTTCCAACGGTCACACCCTACAAACAATCCTGTCCATGTCCTCTAAACAGGATGGACCCAAGCAGAAAAGCTCCTGAACAAATACATCTAGTACTTCCTAATCAGGTTTTCACAGTGAGGGAAATTTCTTTCAACTGTGATCTAGTATGGAGATGTAAAATATTCTCCTAAGGAGTTTGTTTGCTTGTCGCACAGGACTGAGCCAATACTTCTGTCTATGCTACTTGTAAAAAGTGTCCAGTGTAGTCCAAATTATGTAGTTTCAATAGCAAGATAACAAAAAACTTTGCTGAGTTGAGCTGTTTCTCTTTCAGTTATTAACACAAGAAAACAGAGAGTTTGGTGGGAAAACAATTCAAGAGCTGGAACAGGTTCTGAGCCCCATTTTATGTGTAGTGTTGCATCCCTCATCCGTCCTATAAATTTGGATTGGTGAGTTTAGAGAAAACTGAATGGCAGGGACAGGGGAAGTTGGCTTATGTGCATGTCCCATCGAGGGAGAAGGGGTCATGCTTGGTTGGTTTGGTTGTTGAGGTAGAGGGAGCAAACGGTCTCCTGACAGACAACCAGTCACTTGCTACTTTCAAGATTTGGTTCTGGGTTTTGAGATTAGCTCAAGCATGGAAATCTCTCCTTGGAAGCATTCTGGAGGGCTTAAAGAGGCAGCCATGGAGCAGGAACCGTAGAACGAACAGAGCAATGCCAGGAGGTTTCTTAGTGAGAGTTAGACTTGGCAGATGAACATTTCATAGTGACGCTCCTACATGTGTGTTGCTGCAACTGAAGCTGTTGGTTAAGCGTTTTGGTTTCACTTGTGTGAGATCATTTATACCTTTCACATCTTTGGATGAATGAGGACGTACACGTCACTGTGAAATGCAGGAAATATTTGTCCTTGTCCATAAGAAAAACCAGCCTACAAAGCTTCCTACTTCTTTTTTTTTTTTTATATTCTAGTTTTCAAGTTTAACAAAAGCACAAACTCTTCTCAAATTCATCAATTCTAGCAAAGTAAATGGTTTTTTTGTATTGTGAAATGAGTGCTGGTGTGCACTCATGACTGAAAAACAGTTGAAGGTAAATAAGCAACTTGCCAACAGCTCCAAGTATAGAAATGCCATCGTCAAACTGACCACCTAAACAGGAATATGTAAACCCACATCAGTAATAGCTTTAGCAACTATGACAAAAAGAGGAATATGTATTTGGCTGTTTCAACTATGCATAGCTTTTCTCCCAAAACTCTGGCAAAACAGGCATGTTGGCATGGTGTACACATCCGTGTCAAATTGTCCCCATAAAATAGCTACAGCAATGTTATTTGCATGGTCATATTAACAGATTTCCCGTATAGAGAAAACTATAAGATTAGAGACTGCTCACCATTCTCCAACAATTTTTCAAAGTTTGAAAAAGCTATTGATGGGATCCAAATTAGCATAAATCCCATCAACATTTTTGTCTGAAAGGAAATTGATCATTCTGAAACGTCATCTATAATGTGTACAAAATTATGTTTTCATATTATTACTCGGAAGATGGTGTATCAGTGATGTATAGAACGTGACAGAAGAGAGGCAAGCATGTAAACATCAAATCTGGCTTTACAGAAAGACTCAGACAGTTGGTCTTTTGGGATTGTTTAGGGATCACCCACCACCTGAAAATTTATTAGAGTCAGACTGAAAACAGGAACACACTTTAATGCATTATTAAGTTGGTATGACTTTAAGGAAATCACCCAGTGGAAAACTACAAGATTTTGTTTTCACACATTGTCTTGTTTTGTGGGCAGATTTTACGTTCAGGCAGAGCCAAGTCAGCTCCCTTCAGTTTTTATTCTGGACTACGACTGCTGACTGATAGTTAATATACAAATACATAAGTTGTCTTCATAACATGCAACATTCTGTTGTTTGCTTCAGTATTTGCTTCACGGGACACAGCTTCACAGCTGCTGTTGACAGTATACACAGACCTGCTCTTCAAATCTAAATTTAACATGTCAGACATGTGTGTGTGGTGCTCTGTGGTGTGAAATCTGAATGAATTCCCTCTTACATAAAATAAAGATGCAAAATATCACTGCTGATCATTAGAACATCTGAAACAAGTGTAATCATTTTCCACATGTTTGCTCGGATAGAAACCCCACATGTTTCAAGGTCATTCTAATCTGTGAGTGTCCATCGTTGTATCCAGAGCATATGGAATCAGGATGCAGGGGGTTTCTAATCCCTACAGTGTGTGACCTTGAGGAATGGGAGCCCTTATATCCTCATTAACATGGATGAAGCATGGCCATTGGGTGAATAAACCTACCAGCTTGCCCTGAATCTCAACAAACACACATGCATACATGCAGCCACGCTAGAGCAAGCAGTCAGACATGCACAAACCTCCAGCATCTATTTTTCATTATTACAATGCTATCAGCTGGAGGCAAGGTTGGGTTGTGTTACGCTGCAGCTGCACGGCGGCTGAGTGTGCGAGGTGGGCTGTCATTGACACTTGGCCTCAAACACGAGTTGTTGCTACAGCATACAGGAAAGACCCAGCGGGGAGCAGGAGTGGAGCACTGAGCGATGCAGCCGAGTACACATCTTGCACTGGAACTCAGCTGTGTCCTTTGCAGGTACAAACACACAACGATAAACACACACTGGCTAAAACACACAAAATGGTTTGTGGAAGAGGCTTTGTTTTATCTGATTCAGCTCTAATCTTGCTTCAACAAAGACAATAACTCTCAGAAGGATGAATCTACAGTTCAGGTGCAGGCAGTTGGATCATTTTATATCACTCCTGCCCTTTGTGATTTCATATCTTGTTCTATGAAAAGAGATTGATTTATTAGCATTTTTCTACGGTGACATATTCAGTTACATTCATCCAAGGTTCCGCTGTGTAGATAAGCTGTAAATTTCTATTGAAAAAGTACAGAAGAATGCATCTGATTTGCAGTGGCCATTCGTAGTGATGCTTTATTATATGCAAGACACATGCAGTAGATCAGATTTATTCTTGATACATCCTTTATTATAGCAGGTGCCTTTTTCATTTTGTTTGTTTTTCTTCCTTTACAGTTTAAACTGTGATAAATGGCTGACAAAGTTTGCTTGCACTATAAATTCATACACAGATGCGACACATCAAGGCTGTCAAAACAGTAGCTGCAACCCCCGTTGGTGCTTGACATTTAACAAACAGGACAACACAATAAATTAAAGAGGATGAGATGCTAAATGATCTAATCCTGTCAAAATGCAGGAACACTAGTTCCTGGAAACCTTCTACATAAATAGCACCAGCATTCCACTTTTAAAGCACTATTTTGCATGAATTTTCATGACCAGCTGGAGGAGATACTGAGGAATGAGATGAGGGTGCATTATTTGCTGTGTGTCACACCATTTTAGAGTTACTGTGAGCAACCTCCAGTGCACTCACACACCAGCACGCACGCACAAACAAATTCAAGGAAAAAAAAAAAAAAACTCCTTCTCAATGTTGTCTAATGTGATTCTTTTTATTTGACTTAAAAGAGATTTCAGATTATTCTTTTATTATAAAGATGAAACACGCATTAATACGTTTGAATTCCACTTCGGACCAAAGTGACACTTGCAATGAGGTGTTCTAAAATTAACGTCTTTGTTATGTAGAGTGATCCAACAAGAAAAACCATGAAATAATGAAATAATGATTTTTTTAAAAAAAATAAAAAATAAAAAAAAAAAGCACTTTTGAGGAAATGCAGCAGTAAAAGAGGCATTTTGAGTTGTAATAACTATAATCTTTCTGTCTTTCAGAAGTGAGACAGAATTGTTTTGCTGTTTTTGTTTTTTTTTCCCCAAAGAAATTTGCTTACAATTTAAAACCTACTTTTTATCTATTCAGTGAAAAAATGGAGTTCGTGAGCAAGAACATTGATGCTGCTTTTTTATACTAGGCCAGCTTTTGGACAACATAGGACTGAAATCTGGACTACTTAACAGCTAAATAAAAAGCATATTATTGTTAATGTGGAGTATACATTTCATGGTGAAGTAATAATTTCTCTCACTGTGGTAAAACCTTTGCTTTCAAACCTTTGCTACAAACTCAGCAATATGGTGCAAGATAGCTGCCAGTTAGAATTTGTGCTAACAAGTACACACCAGTGCATATTCAACAACAATTGTATATTTGTGTAAAATCCCACATAAAACGTTTGTGAATTTAGTCTGCCAGAATACTTTTTAATAAGTTACAACTTCTAAAATTACAATTAGTGTAATATGCGATTATGGATTCTCCATCATGAATTTACACACCACAACTGTAAAGAAACAGTCAAAACCTGTCACAGGTCACAGACATGATTCATGGGGAAAAAAAAGAGAAGGCACTAAAACAGCAGCTCAGGGAAAAGATAGAGGTGTTGCAGGTCAGTCAGGTTACTTGCTAATTCACTTTGTACACCTGTTTACTTTTACTTATCCCAGTTAAAGAGACTTACTTTTCAGGAAGATTGGGATTCTTTTCAGTGACACTCGGCTGCTGGGGCCCATCTGATCGACTTTGCATCAGCCTCATGAAGTAGACCTGTTGCAAGAACTTTTTTAACCTCTTTACTGAAGAATCAACAAAGCAATGCAATATATGAAAGATTTAATGAAAGTTTAGGTATAGCAAACTGGTGTTGTTGCAAGCCTAAGTCACATGACCACATGAACAACGATGTGCATCATGTTTCCAGCTTTCCCTGGAATGTGGAATCAAGTGGTTTTGTCATTACAACATAATACTAACAGTAAAATAAATATCCCAGCATTAGTAGCCTTTGTCATTTATTTTCCCAGTTTGCTAGAAAGGTCTACAGATGAGCTACTTATAAAACAAATTAAACCATCATCATGCCGGCCAATTCAAAACAGTCTCGCAGCCCCGTTTCATCATTTACATTAGCAACAGATGAAAACATTATCATGGAGTTGAAATAATTTCCTTATTAAAACACTGACTCAAAGGTGAGACCCGTGACAGCCATGGAGTAATGGGCAGACATTAAAATTCCTGTTGATGCTTCAGTCAGATGCATTACAGCATCATTACATGCACGACTGTGGTCTGTGTGCCAAACTGTCCCAGATCAGATGCTCGAAGAAGGGAGGCATGTCACATACATTGCTGCCCTAGATACTTTAAATGTCTTTATATTATTTCATTTGTATTCATATTTAATAGTTCTGATATATTGATAGGTATGTTAATATTAAACCTGACAGGGGAAACAAAGGGAGAAACGAGTTCTCCAACTGGATCAAATGCTTCATAGCAGCCACTTGATTTCACAGCAGACATGTCAAAGTGATTCAGTGCTTCACAAAGCTTCGGTTTCAGTGTCGGGATTCATCAAAGATATGTCGGATAGTTTATCTTTATTTATAGAACAGCTTTGTTGGTTACGTGCTGTCAGACCTCTAAGATTTAACTAAAACACAGTGGCTCTTCATTTCCAGAAGTGTTTTTTCCATCCTCTCCATATTGGTGGTGTATGAGCAGTGCTGTGTTTAGCTGCCTTTCACTGTTAAACGTCCTGCAATATGCATCACTTATACAGCTCTGTTATGTCAGACTGCATAGCATCAACACTAATATCAAAATGACTGCTAATATCATTGCTCATCTTCAGTCTGTTGTTTCTTTGTCATTACATCAGATACGTTCATTTTCCTCTTGGAAAATAGCAATACACGTGTGTGCGCAAGCATATAATTACTCTGATTTATAACGTCTGACCATCCTATAATCAATTAAATTTGCCTTCTTTGAAACTAAACAGCTCATGTAAGGTGTATGTGAATTATAAAAGCCACTGTGATTGATTGCCCCCCCCCCCCCCCCCCTCTCTCCATCTCTCTTTTTTTTCTTTTTTTTTTTTAATAAATAAATATGGGTGTCCTCTGGCCTAAGGAGAACAGGGGCTATATGGCCTGATTTCAGTGCAAAGTACGACAGCCAGCACTTATGACAGTATGGAGGTGCATTGCATGGGTCACTTTCACATCTGAGAGGGCGCCATTGATGCTAAACAATAAATACAAGCTTTAAAACTGTACATGTGCTCATTCAGAGGATATCTTTGTTAGGAATGGCCTTGCATGTATCTACAGGACAATTCCAACGCACACATGCACATAAACCGAAGTGATCAACAGTCCTGATGAATCAGGCATTGAACTGTTTAAGAGTTGAAGTCATATCAACTCTTCATATCAAGCAAGAATCGGAGACAGTCTAATTCTGAACGAACAGCAATTGGTCTTTTCCATTTCCAAACATTTTTGCAGTGTTCTTAAAAGAAGTAATGCAACAGAGAGGTAAACAAGCATGCCCCCACCACAGCTTCTGCAAAACGCCTTGTGAGCCTGAAACAAAAGCTAGTAAATTTTTATATACATAAATATCTTTATGCTATATCTTGTGATGCCTTGGTCTAATTTTTTTTTGGAAACTTGGGTTTAAAATATTTATAAATCTTTTTTTTTTTATTACAATTTGAGGAATTTTAGTTTTGTTAATATGTGGGATCACAAATTATACTTAAACTATTATTTTGTTATTTGCTATGTGGGATTCATGTCAAATGTAATATTAAATAAGTGTCAATAGGGACTGAATTGGTCTGCGTGCTTTTATAAATTAATATAAACATGTAAAACAGTTCTGTGTTACACCTGCAAACTGATATTTTAAATTATTGATTAACATAACAACCTACTGCTTCTGGCATTATTCACCCATGAGTTTTTTTGTTTGTTTGTTTTTTCTTTTAAATGGAGGGAGATATTAAACAGGGCTTTTTCTTTTTTTTCTCTTGATTTTGAATTTTCAAAGAAGTCCACACCAGTTTTTATCTTTAAAATTATGAGCTGCTCCTATATAATTACAGTCCAGTAAATAGCTCAAAGTACCAGCCAATGCATGCTAAGGCTCTAAAGAAATTTTCTGGAAAGGAGCACTTAAAAAGTCTCCAAGTTACTTTTGTGTGTGCATGTGTGTGTGTGTCTGTGTGTGTGTCTGTGTGTGTGCTGGTACAAGGGAATGTGTGAGCTTCACAGAGGAGTCATTTAAGGTGGGTAATGTAGAAAACTGCGGAGGCAAATGAGATTCACTATCTTCAGATGCCCCTCAAGTACCTCACTAGGATCTAAAGTAGAGTTCCCGTAGTGAAATTAAACCATCCTCGTATAAGAATTAATTGTTTGGAATTAATATTTTAGCAGAATGCAATTTTTATCTTGCTTTCACAAGGTCTCAAGGTGTTGGGACTACAGATGGAAACTTTAAGCATCCTGTAACACCAAGCCTTAACAGTTTACATATGGAAAACCCTAAAGTTGGTTAAGCTTTTATCCTACAGGGCACAATGAGGATCAGCTCTGGTCCGACAAGAAATTCAGTTCCCTTTGCTGAGGATCCTGCTTTTGTGGCAAGAGTTAGTTAAGCACCAGTACATCAAAAACAAGTCTACCCACCTGTGTTGTGACTGCACAGAGCCTAATAATGACACATTGGGTTAGCCTTGAAAATGAGCCTCTATTCTCCCTGCTTATTTCTTTCAAACTAAAAGAGGCTAAATATATGTGGTATAGAAAGACTGCTCCGTCAAGCCTTGTTTTGGTGCTAATTAGTCCAATTAGCCTTCCCCATCTCACACAGTTCTAAACAAAAGGCAAGCAGCAGCTCTGCTCAGCTCAACCAGCCATGAAGTTTGTTATGTGGTGATACTGAAAAGCTACAGAAGCCTCTAGTTACAGACACAGACGCAGGCTACTTTAAACAGTTTCAGGGCATCCTTCCTTCAGAGGATAAAGTTGCATGCTGCCTTGTCTTTTAAAACATTCTGTGTGCCCCTTTAGCAAGACTTTGACACAGAAACGTGGCTTTGTGCATTAAGAGTCAGATCACAGGGTGGAGGAAAGATTCCCACAGCAGTAATTTCACAATAAGCGATGCTCAAGGACATGTTCCATACTGGTGTCTTGTACTGTGTGATAACAGATTTTCCAAATAGGTGTAAGTGAAGCAGTTAGATACAGCATAGCAGACAACCACAAGCAAATCAGTCACTGGGAGGATACAAATAGGTAATTTCACAACTACAGCCTCTCTATAGCAACTGAAACTGGCTTAATCTTCTCATAGTGAAGAATTTGTTTAATTAAAAATTGGCATTCTGTTATAAAATTACAGGAAAATTTTGATACCTAACTGTTGTCTCAATAAAATTATATGGTACACAAAATAATAAGGACAACATTTAAATTTTCAATTCCAACATTTCCATCTCAGGGTAGAGCAGCAATAACAGTTCAATAGTTTTTACTTTGAATTTGGAAAACTGAATTTCTTTCAGCCCTGTGATAGACTGGCGACCTGTCCATGTTGTACCCTGTCGCTCGCCCGATGATTTCTGGGATAGGCTCCAGCTTTCCTGCAAACCTCAATTGGAACAAGCAGTTAAGAAAATGGATGAATGGATGATTTCTTTCCTTTCATTGAACCGTTGTGTGTTCATGAGAGACGTATTTCCCCATTCTTCTCTTTAAAGATTAGTATCTTTCTGTGAAAAGAAATTAAAAACACTATGTCCAATCTTTATTGCAGCTACTAAGATTAAGGTGTATTAAGATTAGAATATAAATCAAAGAGATCTTGCCATTTCTCTGTATCTTTCTTAATCATTGGAAAACGGAGTTTGAGTAGGGTATTTCTGGGAACAACACCTTCTTTGGGTGTCTTGTCCTGGCTGCTGCTTATCACAGAAATAAAATCTGGTAACAGCCAAATGGTTAATATTATTTTATTTGACAAGCTAGAGTAGGCAGCAGAGTCTTCTGATTGTCTTACAAGGGTTGTTCTAATAAGAATCCTATCAGCACTGGAGTAAATAATGGATCTGACTTTAGCTTTGCTAACAAACTTAATTCATTTTACAATCGGTTTGATATTCATGATTTCAGTGATGAATTGACAGTTTTGAAGAACAGTGTAACTGAGCCAAAAAGCACTGTCCATGTCGATCGAGTTATGGTTGTAAAACTCTTTAAAGGAGTAAAGGAGAGGAAGAGCCCTGGCCCTGACGTATTGGGGGACGGGTCCTAAAAAACTGTGCAGAGCAAGTGGCAGATATCTTTTGTTATATCTTTTCAAAATCTCTTGAGCTCTGTCAGATACCTGCCCTGTGGAAAAAATCCGTCATCGTTCCTGTTTCAAAAGTCAAGTCACCTAAAGAACTTAATGATTTCAGGCCCATCGCGCTTACATCTCTGGTCATGAAAGCCCTTGAAAAAGTAGTTAAGTCTGAATTGCTGAGTTGTGTCAATCCAATCCTTGACCCATTCCAATTTGCTTATCGGCCAGGTAGAGGAGTAGATGATGCAATCGCTACCCTCCTAAATTTGACACTCAGTCATCTCGAAGGTGCAAGGACGTTAGTGCGGCTGCTCTTCATTGACTTTTCCTCAGCCTTCAACTCAATTCAGCCACATCTACTGGCAGAGAGACTTAAATATATGAATGTGGATGGAACTTTGATTCTATGGCTAATTGACTTTCTAACATGCAGGACTCAGCAAGTTAGAGTCAACAGCATTCTGTCTGACTCTCTGGTTTCCTCCACTGGTGCACCCCAGGGTTGCATTTTGTCTCCCTTGTTGTTTGTATTGTACACAAATATGTGCCAAAGCCTCTATGAGAACCGCCATGTCATTAAGTTTGCTGATGATTCTGTCATAGTTTCTCTGGTCTCTGGTGATGTTCTTGATCATGGCCCTGTCTTGACTGACTTTCTTGAGTGGTGTCAGTCTTCTTTCCTGCACATAAATGTGTCAAAGACAAAAGAATTGTTGATAGATTTTAGGAAATCCACTCCTGCCCTCCCTCCTGCCCTGATAAATGGACAGGTAGTTGAGGTGGTGCATCAGTACAAGTACTTGGGAACAGTACTGGACAGTAAATTAACATTCGACACCCAGGTTGATGCTGTCTGTAGTAAAGCTCACCAGAAAATGCACTTCCTTCGTAAATTGAGATTTTTTTAACGTTGACAATGTTTTTATGAAAATGTTTTATTCCTGTTTTGTGGAGTCAACTCTTACCTTTGCTTTTCTTTGCTGGTTTGGCATGTTAAATCTTAAAAATCGAAACCGCTTACAAAGCATAGTTAAAGAGTGCAGTAAAATTACTGGCTGTCATTTAAGTGATTTGTGGGATCTTTACAAATGCAGGGCTGTATGCAAGGCAAAGAAAATCCTTGCAGATCCTGCCCATCCTCTGCACAGGCAGTTTCAGCCATTGCGCTCAGGCAGGAGATATTGCGTGCCTAAGTTTAAAACCAATAGAGTCAGAAACTCCTTTATCCCAAGAGCCATTGGATTTTTAAATGAATCATAGTTGTTAATTTGCTACTTTTGGCGTCGCTTCATGTGCTGTGATGTTCTCATCTTACCGTGTTTCCACTGTTATTACTTGCCTTTTATTATTTTATTATTTTTATTGTTTGTTGTTGTTGACTGATTGCACTTTTATGCTACTGGCTGCACACAAATTGCCCTACGGGGACCTAATAAAGTATTGAATTGAATTGAATTGAATTGTGCTGGCTAACAAGTGAATTCACAACTGTAGGCAGAATTGTGAACTGACATAACATCAGCATTAACATCAAGTCACAAAGAGTAAGAAGAAAGGAAAGAAGCAGTATAAATATTTTAATATTTGAGGCTCCTTGCTTTGTTAGAACAAGTATAAATCATGAACCGTATAAAAAAAAAAAAAAAAGGGCACAATGCTTTTGTGACATCCACTGATTTAACTTTTTAGCAAAAAAAAAAAAAAAAAAGGAAAAACTTGAAAGACAAGGAGTAGCTCATGCTAGCTAGTTTGCACTGTTAGCAAGTGCATGTCAATGCTGATATAATTTCATATGCTACCTGTGTCCATTCTTGTTGCCAAAACGCTAAGAAAAGAAAGTTCTCTTACTTTTCAAAGCCTTGATAAATGCTCTACTTAATGCCTGAATAGCACCTAAAGTGAATTAGCAGTGTTACAAAAATTAAATGTACCCAATTAAAACAAAACAAAACAAAAAAAATAGATATCAAAATCTCAGTTGACAACCATTAATTTAATCCAAGTGAGTTAAGAACAAGCCATAATTACTGTGGAGTGAACAAGAACAAGCATCAGCGCATTGCCAACATTGCTGACAAATGAGACAAAGTTAGCATCATAAATCAAAGCAATGTGATTTGAGTTCACTGGTGAATAATCCCAGTCTGTCTCTGCCAAGCTTGTCAGTCACTCTTCAGTGATATAGCACAATGAACTTTCTTCACAATCAACGTTTTGACTTGCTATAGGAAAGTGAATTGAATGATGTGTATTGATGATGGCTGCACTTGAGGGAGTATCCTGTTTCAGTGCTGGTTCACTGTAGTGCTTTACTGTGTGGAAACTGCAATAAACAAATGAAGAGGTAATTTCTCTCGTCGAAAACTAAATTGTGTGGCATTTATTGCAGCGCCAATCTTTTCTCTTTTTACCAAACAACACGACACAGCTGATAGAGCAAACAAAACGTAAAACCCTGCATCTAAAGGGACAGTGTCCTTCAGACGCCTGAGAGAGATAACACATTCGGGATCGCCGAGTAACACAGAGCATATTAATCATAAACTTGGAACAGTACATAAGAGCAGGAACACAAGGCAGTATTACCGCATGGTGAATTATGTGTCTAGGGTCCATTACAACTGCAACACAACATGAAATGGGCCAGTATTAATCTTATCAATTCTACTAAAAGACAGCATCGTTTTTCTGTCTGAAATCACTCTTCACTCACTGTAATGAATTACACAGTGTGTTTACCATTTAGCAAGGCTTTTCAAATGTTCAATTAGATTTTATATACTTATTAGTGTACTTAATATTGAAAGTAATCCAACAAATATATCAAAATGCACTAAACTCTCGCTGCAGCTCCAAAGCCAGACTACAAATGTGAACAATTGTTTAAATTATGAATATTTTTTGTTCCTTTTCTTTTTTTTATTATTGAAATAATTTATTATTATAAATCATTAATTTATAACAACATATAAAAAGGAATAAGAAGTTTCTTGTACAAATAAATACAATATCCAATACAATAGCAAATACATACATAAATGTAGATAATGTTTAAATTTAAAATGATCAATGTAAGCAGGCCCTGCGATGGACTGGCGAGCTGTCCAGGGTGTACCCTTCCTGTCACCCAAAGCCAGCTGGGATAGACTCCAGCTTCCCCGTGACCCTGAATTGGATTAAGCAGTTCAGAAAATGAATGAATGAATGAATAATGTAAGCAGAACAGAAAATGGGGTAAAATGCATAAGCATTCAGTATCTATTTACTTTTGTAAAAGTATTCTTGCATCACAAAAATACCATCCAGTTTTAATTTAGTGTGTTAAATGATGTGTCATTTGTCACGGTTTTAGCAAGTCAATGATGTTAAATGATGTGTCATTTGTCACACCATTTACAGTTTCTGGAGCACATAAGAAAAAAAAAGGACCCCTCTAGTATCTTACAGCATTTATTTATTATGATGACACATTGTACACATTCTTCCTTGTAAAACTCCCTTTGTTGTCAGATTATTAAATGAGTGATTTTTGGCACAGCCAATGCCTGCTATGTAAAAGGTTTCTAATAGGTCTTTGTCACACAGGAAAAGGAAGGCAAGCGTATCTCTTCTCTGACTTTGTCTTAAGTGAGCATCCTGTACGGGCAAAGATGGAAGGAGCTTAAGCGTAAAATTGGTCTAAGTGCTATGTATATAGTTACTGATGACGTAATCACAAAAACCCATGAAGATGAGATGATCATGGATGCAACAACCCTATCTTATTGTTTGTAAATTACAACTTGTACATAAAAATCGGTTTAGAAAAATTTGAGCCCCATGTCTGAACTTGACAATTTATCAACAATTTGACTTGCTAAAACCGTTCACCAGGTGACAAGAAACACAAACAGTGAATGATTTATGGTGTCTGCAATATGCTATGGAGAAATATGTGTGGGGGCTCAATCTCTCACACGCCCTGGTGAGTCTAGTAAGCATACAGTTCATGGGAGATTTTTTGATTAATTTTATGTCTTCATGTTTATTTGTGTTGCATCCAAACACTCTTCTCCAGATCATACTGCACTCACTATAACGTCTCTGCAAGCTAGCTGACACCCAGCTAAGGTAGCTGCTGAGAAATTAACATCCACCTACCTTCTCTCACATAGTTTATAATTGCAGAGCAACCCTCTCAGAGGAGTGCCACAGAAATCGAACCATAGCGACCCTCTGCCAGTGATCAAAGCCTACCCAACCCTGGCCCTAGAGACGAAATGAGGGAGCTAGGAGGGAAAAGGAGAAAGAGACCATATCACGTCTCAGCCAGAGCTACCTGCTTTACATATGAAGCACACCCTTTAATTCCCATGAAATCATGCAGGAAGCAGTTATTGCAACAGAGAGAAGAGGAGGAAGTGATGTGGAACGACTAGAGGGGCCACGACAGAGAATCTCTCATTACGCCCTGGTCACAGATTTGGAGTATTACCCATGTGAAAACACACAAACTCACCCTTAGGTGTCAGAGTCAAAGAGAGAAGATAGTCTCATCTTATTTTATCCTTTTGTGGCTCGTCTCTAGACAGATATGGCATTGTTAGACTTATCAACATGTGCAGCTTTAGTTTGCTGTACAACCAAAAGAGCTTAGTTAAGGCCATGCTGGGTCTTAGGAAAGTTTAAATGGGACATGATAGACTCATCCCAGCTCTGCATTGTTAATGTAAGATTCAGTAAGATCAGTTTGGATGATTCACAGTTAACAAAAAGAAAAAGGATATATTAATCTTTTTATGGTCTTCAATGTATACCCTCGCTTCCTCCACTTTTTAGTTACCATCTCTTTAAGGCTCCTTTCCTAATTTCCCACTGTTTTCTGTTTGGCTGACTTTGAGGAAGTCTTTGCTTGTGAGCGTCTCCTCAAACTCATGAGATTCATGAGAGCAGCACATATGTTCACAGAGGTACTGTTGATTGCAGGATATTTCAGGTAAATATCAGTCTTTATTTTCTTGTTTGTTTTTTGTTGCTGTTGTTGGATAATGGTGCATATAATATTTCAGTCATGCAAGCACAGCAATTTTTTCATACATCTCCTGTACTAATGGTGCACAGCTTTACGATACTATATTTTTAAGAAAATTGAAACAAAATTAATAAGTAATTAAAAAGGGAGAGTGAAGGTGGAAGGACTTACCCTCAATTTCCTTAGCAAGTTCTTAGTTAGCATTGCATAGTTCAACTGGTATGCAGTCAACTATCATGCCTGTCTATTTAACTTATGATATTCTAACATCAGTTTTATAGATAAGCGTGTAGATTTCTACCTCTTAATGGTGAGTTAACATGGAGAACTGAATTCCATGATCACTTCAGATTCATAAATTTATGCAATAATTTATCATCAAATGGATGCAAAACTACAAATATTTAGAAAGACTTTAGTCAGCATGTTTGGGTGTAAAACAAAAAAAAAATTTAAAGACCATGGAGAGTGTAGACTATGTTGGACTCTTCATAGCCTACGTAGTCTGCACACTCAAAGTGCGCAAACCACTAGTGAAATGAGACACTGCCTAGTGTACAAGAATTATCCAAGGTGCTCCAGTGCGCCATTGCCTAGCAACTGCAGATACTATGTTTTGTTCCCATTCTTCTATGAAACACACGAAAACATTTTTTTAAAAATTGACAAAATTGGAGTCAGAATTTTTTTTTTTTTTTTTTTTTTACATCTGTGGGCGCCCCAGACAAGCTCTACTCGGGCTGAGAGCACAGTGTCTGTCAAGTGTCACACTTGACAGTGAAAATAATGCTGGTGAGACCCGTGCAACTAAATTAATCTCTAAGTACACTGCAATGCTTTTGCTGCCCTACCTTGTCTATCCATGGTGGCACATGGAACTGAACATCATTTGATTTTTTTTTAAAACCTCATTTACCTCAAATAAATGAACCAAACTCTCATGACAAAAACAGATTTATGCTGCCCTCATACTGCTTTCTGGATGCTTGAAGAATTATAAAGCTAGCAAAATTATTCCTCTGTTTTAAGTTGAATTTCAAATACACTCACACGCATACTGTATATATAAGCATACTGTATATAGACCGCACATTTAAAAATGTACTCCTTTGCACTCGACTGCTGCTCATTCCTTGAGCGAAATTAATTCTAGGGAAAAAAGCCACGAAGGATCCACCACTAGCCATTACTATACAGCAAACAAAGTCTGGGTTTGTAGGGTGGATTTTAAGGTGCTTTTGAATTGGGACAGTACTTGGCACGCCTTTGTGACATTTGTAGTTGACGAATCTACACCTCCAATTGCCAGACCCTAAAATGGGACACAGCTATTCTCAGGTTCAAATAGGACCATCTTGTGGATTACAACGGCTGCCCCCCTTGCTGCATTATTTGTAAATCACAAATGGAACAGGTGACTCATCAAACCCCTCTTTATGTATTATGTATCAGTATCAGCAGTCATAAGATGTGTTTCTTCAAGAAATATGATACGTCCTTCAAGATGCCACAGCTGTGTGAAAACCTTACTCACCTGAACAGCCTTGTTCATGCCCTTGGTGTTCCAGGAGATCACACATACTGTAGACCTCTGATTGACAACATTATTGTTTTGCTTTCATAAAGCAGCAAGTTCTGTGTGCCAAAGAAACAAGCAAGAGGTTAAAGAAAAAAAAAAGCAGGAGGTGTTTTGTGGGGATGAAGGAGACTTGGTATAATAATACTTTACTTATGACACTCAGAGGAGCATGGAGTTTGAAATATTTGATGAACATCAGATTAATAGAGCTCTCACGACTCTATCACTGGTGTCTTTTGTGAGTTTAGAAATAATTTGAGCCTGACATCTTTTTTCTAGAAGTTTCCTTTTTGAGTAATTATTATTGCACCAAATAAAGACTCACCTAAAGACTAAGTGGTTTCTCTGATGGAAAAAATTGTGTTTAAACCGACACATTTTTCTATACACAAGTAAAAGTTGATGAACCCCAAAGTTTGCATGGGAACATTGTTCTGCACACATCAAGCAAACTTCTGTGTATGTGCATGGTTGATAAATAAATGAGGCTTGTTGTCACATACCTTTGCAAGCAGTTTAACACCGTTTCCCGCTAGCCTGGAGCACTTTACCTCGAGGTTCACCAAGTGCTTGTCCTGTAGGTTGCTTTTTGATTCGAGAGCATCTATCTTCTGTCCTCAGTGTTTACATTGTCCAGTTTGCTTTACAGAACATTTTGAAGTCTGCAGAGAGGGTCATCCAGCAGCATTATAGCAAGTAGTTTCCAGTGTCTTTAGCTGAGAATGCACATTTTGCAGTTTGTTCTCCCATTTTCTTGTTGTACCTGCTTTGTAAGGATTTGTTGAGATCCAATATCAGTGACACACCTTAAATGGAGGCCAATGGGAATCATGCATAGACTCTACCAACACACATTTCAGTCAGGTGTGTTGGTAGAGTCTATGCATGATTCCCATTGGAGCATGGAGACAACAAAAACCTGCAGGACGATGGCCCTCAAGGACTGGAGTTTGACACCTGTGGGCTGTGTGATAGTCTAAAGCAGGGGTCACCAACTCCAGTCCTCGAGGGCTACCATCCTGCAGGTTTTAGTGTTTTCCAGGTACAACACACCTCGAGGACTGGAGTTGGTGACCCCTGGTCTAAAGCAAGGGTGGACAATGGTCGCAATGACAGCGGGCCGGCTGCAACACACCTGACTCATATCAGATAGATAATTAGCAGACTTGTGCAGAGTTTAATGTCAAGCTTTGCACAAGTCTGCTAATTAAGTCTGATGTGTGTCAGGTATGTTGCAGCCGGAGTTGCCCACCCCTGGTCTAAAGACACAACAGGAAAAAGAAGTTGCGGGAGCCTGACTCAGTGTATGCTTATTCCAACTCTGAAAGGAAAATAATGATTGTAATTTTCATTTCAATAATTTTTTTCATCCATCTGTTCTTCTATATTATGAAGACACACTGTCAGGCCTTGTTGATGTTAGTGTGGTTTCATGGATATTTAAGAAGCACATTGGTATGAATGAATATTTAATTTACTTTGTGATCATCCATATTTGATAAGACATAATTTGGGACAGTTGAAATAAATAAGTGATCAGTAGGTTTTTGTCATTCATTCGTTAAACCTCTCAGCATACCAGATCACAGTGATGAGCTGTTTGCTCATTCCACAAAGATAAAAGACACAGTGGAAGCCGACTGAAAATCTATTAAGACTTTAATTTTTCTTGTGGCTTTTTAGATACATTTTGGACAAAAGTTGTGTTTTTTGCACAAATAAGTTACATAATAAATAAAAGTAAAAGCAAACATTTCATTTATGTCTCACAATGAGGCATTGATAGCAGCAAGTGGGCAGCTGAATCACAGTTACCGACAACGCTCCAGATACTACAGGTGATGTTTAACACTGATTTTCAAACCAGGTATTAGACCAGTTTAACTGTCTCTGGGGTGCAGCAGGAAACTGCTTCAGAGTTTGGAAATTAAAAAAGAAACAAGGAAAACACAAATGTTAACACCAAAAGCAGTAAAAGTCACAGGAGGTAGCATGTTACTCTCCTGTATAATAATTTGTGTTGTTTTTTTGTTTTTTGTCTTTTTTTTCTTGCAGAAGGCTGCATTGATTGATTGCTATGATTATCATAGCCATCCATAAATATTTACTTGTTTGTTTGTTTGTTTGTTTGTTTGTTTGTTTGTTTGTTTGTTTTTATTTGTTTGTTTATTTTGGTTTGGTTTGTTTTTTTGGAGGGGAAGTCTGTGTAAAAGCTTTACACTTTGTAAATTTGTTGAGCTGAACTGAAGATCTGGCAATACACAACAAATCTGATTCTGATAATTCACTGTCTTTTGTTAGTTTATCATCAGAGAAGGCAACATTAAAGGCAAAAACATGGTAACGTCTGGACAGGACCATGACATAAACACATCGAGGATTTTGTTAGATTCTGCAGTTATGTGTCCTTGACAGAAATTGTATTACAAGCAACACTTTACTTTGACTAATTAGGTGCCAAACAGGTTTTTGAGTGGTAGCACAGATGGGTTTTCCAGGTAGTTTTAAATGCTAAAAATCATACAAATGTTCAAAATATTAATGGATCAATAAAAGCTCTCCAAAATGATTGATGGTATAAGTAGCCGATTAAGGTCAGAGTATAATTTTCTGTAGATACAATCTTCTATCTGAATTACATTTATATGACACAGCAAAGGTTAATGGCAGCTAACCTCTGTCAGATTTTGATTCATTAATATCATTTAGTTCAGTGGGACTGAGAATAGACATAAGTCAGGGAAAGTGTATTATGCAAACAATAATGTATAAATATCTGCATGGCCGATAAATCATGTAGAGCATAAAAGCAATATTAGTGTCACCATTTTAATAAAAAAAATGCTGGTGCTATATCAGCTCTGACTGAAAGGCACCTGGTCACAAGTTTCATTCATTCCTATTATCCTCTGCTAATCCTACAATGTTTTTTACACTAGACAAAGTTGGTCTTTTTGTGTCATAAAATGTACACCAGCAATTTAATATGTCCAGTGACATATTTGTGGAATTAATTGACACCACAGGAACAGGTGTGGCCTTGGTGTTGAGTTATAAATTGTGCTAAACTGACTTTGGTTGTAAAAGGTTAAGCACCCAGCATGGGCTAGACACTGCTGGGGATGTTAATCAGGGAACAAAATGACCACCTGTTTATGCAAAGTGGAGAGGAAACTCTCACTCTGCTGATTGGTCTATTCATGTAGGAACTATTTTTGGTTGTGGCTGCCTGATTGCTCTCCTGGACAATAGTGACAAAGTAATGTGGTTGTTTTGATTACTACACTTGGTAACTGCCCCAGAGTTGCTGCCTGTTGGCAGTGAAACAACAGTTAAATGTCCACTACAAAATCTGGACACAGAAACTCAGTTGCTTTTTTATCTGTTTTCTCTCATGTGAAGATCAGCCATACCACTCACAAACAGGCACCCTTAACTGTCAGCAAACAAATAACTGCACGTTCATTTGGCTTAATGCTGACACATGCACATGGAAGCATTTGTATGTTGACATACAGATAAAAGCAGACTTGTGTGTACATTCACACATCAGATAGGCTGAATACACACATGCTTATAACACATACATGCGCACATTCACACTAACACGCAGACAATTCTTGTTTGTGGCTTCTGCCAGCTTTTTCCCTCTGCATGCCGACTGTGTGTCTGGCACGGAGGTTAAGGTTTGGAGCCACACACAAGCTGTGTGCTCTGTCTGGCTTTTACACACTCTGAATGGGCTTTATGAATGGCTTGGACTCAATGACTGAGTCAACACCAGGGGCCACACTCAATCCAATCCTACAACAGGTTTTGGAGATAAGTCAGAAACAACATTATCCCAGCACAGCCAGGAAACATGTTTAACTTCATACGCCACCAGGTTTTCTTTTGTTTTGCACTGCAAACATTGTGCTGTTGAGTGTGTCAGTTCAAAGATATGATGCTTGTTTACTGTTACTGCTGAGACCAGATGCCTTTAAAAAGCAGTCTGCAGTGTCTGTGTATACACAGGCTTCATTGCTTTTTTGTGTGTATTTGTACTCACATTGTCCCATATGTATGATAAGATGACTGCAGTGTATCAAGCTCTCCACATTGTGTGGGGCCAATGACCGACAGCCTGGACAATCGAGGCCACCTATCACAACTTTGTGCCCTCAGAAGAATGTCCACAACCTAACCCATTCATGGCCCACAGAAATACAGTGCACAGCTTATGTACATTCAAAATGGCTACAGACACAAAATGCACGCTTCCCCCAAGTCCTCACCATTTCTCTATCAACAGATCCAGCACTCGATTCACATTCAGATCTGAATCCAGGCTTAAATCGGGCTCAACAAAGGGAGCTTTTGGTGGGGTAAGAGGGTGGAGGCCACACGTCAGGGTTTCAAGCCAGTCTGCAGCATCAAATGGTGTCGGAGCCCGCCGTTTCCGTGACTTCCCAGTGTATGGCAGAGGGGAGGTGCAGATTGGGGGAGGTAGAGGAGCTGGGACAACCTGGTTTGGGTTTATTACAGCAGGAGATGGGGGAAGCTCCAGCAAAAGAGAGGAGCAAAGAGGTGAGGGCAGAAAGGTGTCATCCTTGTTGTGGTGCTGGTAAGGCTGGGACAGCTCAGTTTGAGTGAAAGGGTCAGGGGTTGATTGGGTGGGGGATTTGTGATCAGAGTCATTGATGGAGCCTAGAAGAACAGCAACAAAAAGGATGAGATGTGAAGAAATACAAGTCATATAAATATTTTAAGTAATTGTAGGATATGCACCATTAACAGTAATAGACTCATCCAGAATGTCATCGATGGACAGTCGAGGGTCCATCTGTTGCCAAGAGAGAAAAAGGGTGTTCAGTTTTACTGAACTAAAAAACCTCTTTGTGATCTCCTTTTATCTCCAAACGCTACCTGCGCTCTCTGTATGGCCTCCTGTAGTTCTTCCTCCAAGCTGCGAACGCCAGGTACGGTTTGAGCAGGACTTGCTGTAATCTGCACTGGCAGCTCAAAGTCATGGCCAATCACATCACACGGCTGGCAACAATACACCTGATTAGAGGCGGGGGGTAAAATTGTTGGCAGGTGGCAATTAAAGCATGCTCACATATTTGTAACAGAAGGCATGTTCGTGGGGCTCTGAAAAGAATGATTTATATCCATTTAAAGATGTGTGTAGATTGTTTACCTGAGAAAACAGCACCTCTGTTTGTGTGTTTGCTTCTGGCTTTCCTCTAGAGCATCCCGGATCCTGTTGCAGGAACGGATGAAGGGATCCCTCACAGGACTGGTTGATAAGAGGTTGGTAGAAGCTCATTAATGAAGGTAAATCTTTATAGGATTAAGGATTTTCCAGACCTTCACAGTCAAGTCTGCCTGTCCTCACCTCGTTGCTGGTGGGAATGGAGCGGTCCCTGGGCCTACTCCTTATTCTCTCCCTCATCTCCAGCTCCACACTCAGCTCTCGCTGCTGTTGCTGCTGCTGCTCGCTCTCAGTTCTCCAGGGAGTCCCACACTGCAGGGGTGAGGATGACGACATGGGTAGACTGGGACTTGGAGTTCCTGAGGCGGTGCCGGCAGGAGCCAAGAAGACCGGGCTGGTGAGACCACACTGTTCACCTGCCAAGCTGATTGAAGCAGCATTTGTAAATGCATTTGGGACAGCACTCAGAGTTCCAGTTGGAACTCTGTTTGGAGTGTCACTGAGAATCCCATTAGGAATTCCCTCATCTTGGATGTACAGCTGTTGGTTCGGGCTGTTGCCGGGGGAATCTAGTCCAGAGCTGGGGCTCGAGCCAGGGCTCTGGCTGGGTGGCAGTTGGGGGGGAGTGAGGGGCTCCAGGCTGGTACCCAGCTGAGAGACAGGAGAAGGGGAAAGGGAAGCATGAGGAAGCTGGAAGGGACGAAGACGTTGCAACAACGTGGGCTTGGTGCCAGAGACAGGGAGGCCCCGCTTACGCAGCTGATGCCGCAGTTCCGACACCTGAGGCAGGAAAAGCAGTGGAGGCACAAAGAGCGTTGTGAGTTGGATTTTTTTGTTGGTATCTTTGAGGGTTTTTTTTGTTGTTGTTGCTGTTTTTGGTGGTTGTTTTTAAGCAAATCATTACTTAAACAGACACTTCCAGCTTTACATAGTAGCTATTGATAAGCAGCTTTTTCTTACTGTTAAATCAACCAGGTTTGCAGGTAGAAGCTCAGGTTTTGATGCAGAGCTTGTGTCAGTGGGAGTGTGGTTTGATGTAGCAGGAACTGGTTGGAGATTCAATGGCATTGCTCCAGAAGGCTTTACAAGATCATTATGATCCCTACTGAAAGAAGGACAGAGTCAATCATTTTGCAAAAATATTAAATCTTTTAATTTTGATATTTATAAAGCAAAGTTCTGCATAGTTGGATCGCAGTGACTTAGCTGGCAGTAGGTCAGCGCAGCTCTTCTTGCATACCTGGGTACAACAGTAAGCTGTTTTTGTGGTTGTAATCCTTGTTTTTGCTGCTGCTGTTGCTGTTGTTGCTGCTGTTGTTGGTGGTGGTGGTTCTGCAGGATTTGAAGTTGGAGGAAGACCTGCTGCTGTTTAAGAAGCTGGGAATAGGCAGGGTCCACAGACTGTGTAGGGCTTTTCTGTTTGCCACCCCCCACTGGAAAAAAAAAAAAAAAAAAAAACTTAAGTGAAAGCCTGTACCATGAGGACAAATAAAAGCATTTTTCTTCAATAAATAGTAAATATTATGTGTACCTCCTGTCCCAGACCCTCCCCTCTGGTCTGGAGGAATGTATTGGTGATATTTGAGTTTCCTCATTTTTGGTTTGGTGTCCCGCGTTTTCCGTGAGCGGGGAAGGTGGTTGAAGTTTAGGGAAGGGGACAAAGATGAGCAGGTAGGGCTGGGAGGGCGAGGAGTCTGTAAGCACATATAATATCCACACTACTTTCAACTATATCCATGATTTGGTGCTGGTAAGTAATTTTAAAGAACAGCACAGGGACAATAGCGACAGAAATGTCAGCTCATTTTCTATTGTCTGACAGTATTTACCCCATGTTAAGGTTATATGTTTAAAGAAATGTGTAAATGCTTCACAACTCTCCTGATGACAGAGTGTACTGGTGTGTGAATATGTTAACCTACATGGCAAATACTGAGCTTGCCCCAGAAGTACAAATTGACAGTAATGAATGCAGAGCAGCTTACAACAGAGCCTTGTATTCAAAGTATAAAAAAGAAAACACAGGAATGACCGTGTTAGGTTAAAGACCTCTTCAGGGCTCTTTTTATACTGTGCATTGTACACCTTCTATGAATGCTATCGCAGGAAGAGGGGCGTCATATTCACACACATATATATATATATATATATACACACACACACACACACACACAGTCCAAAAATAAGAAGAAAGGTTAAACAATAAATGTACATTACAGCTGTTCTGGCTCCCTGAAAACATTCAGGGCTGATGCTGGGAGGGAAAATCAGAAACCATGAGTGTTGCAAAAAACGATTTAGCTTCTTCATGTGGCTGATACACACATTTAACTGCACATAGCTGATAACTGCACATTTAAATCTTGATCAGTACAGTGGACTGAAGGAAAATTATTTTATTTGGTGACCCAGAAAAAATCTTCTGTGACTCACCTATAGGTCAGGACCCTGTTGTATGGCATATTATAACAAAATACAAGCATTGCATGTTTCTGTGCCTTGGAGTTTTGGTGTCAGGGAGACGTCTGAAGAAATGGGTTTGGACTATTGAATTGTGTATTTTCAAAATGTAGTTTGCTCAAACCGTTTTTCTAGGATCTCCTACCATGGCTTTAAGGAGAGAAAAAAAACAAGCTCCTGTATGCAAAAGAAAAAAAAAAGTTACCTTTGGTAGAAGGGGAGTGGTCTGAGAGGTTAGATACATTCCATTTGCTCTCCCAGTTGTTGCCATGGAGTTTGATTCACCCACTGATGCATTTAAAGGTTGCCTTATGCCCACAGTTGCTGGGAGCAACATCAACCTTGACTGAAAGCAGAATATCAGCTTGATAAATCATCACTACCCACATTGGGTAAAAGTAAGTTGGACTTTTTCCTTTGAACTCACCTGTGCATGGCTGGGACTGCAGTTAAGGCTCAGGCCCACAGGGGAGCAGTCACTTAGTGATTGATCACCTGGGAGCCCTGGCAGGGAGCAAATGGTTGGTGATTGGTAAGTGCCATGCTGCTCAGTGGTTGAGGAGATGTCATCTTCGAAGACATCAGCAGAGAATGCAGCAAGTCCTGAGGAAATGAAATGTAAACGAAGACAAGGTGATGATGCTAGTAAAGAAGAAAATGGGAAGAAAATTGAGAGATTTCGAGTAACTCTGTAATTGTGTGCCAGTTGTGTGTTGGCTCACGGCTCTCCACAGGCAGCGGGCATTCATGCTGCTGGTCTGCAAGTGCAGGTGGGTGTTGGATCCTCTCAGTGAGGTCCTGCGACTGGTGAGCTTTCTTCTGCCTCTGGGTCCCATTCACAGTCCTCTCTGCAGGTGTAAGACAGAGGGAGGGATGAAAGGAGAAAACAGGACAGATGGGAGATCAGCAGAGAGAGAGGAGATTGGAGAAAGAGAAGCAACAGGATTTCCAAGCATATGTGATGTGAGCGTGCACAGCCGTCTTGCCACAGGCGATCAGTCCCAAATCAAACCAGCAGAGGCATCGGAAAATGATAAACATTTTTGCCCACAGGGAAATGAATTCCCTTGGATTCTCACACACACGCACTCACACACATCCTTTTGAAAATGTCAGAAAAGGACTATTAAGGAAACGAGACATTTTGAAAAGCCACAAAAAACATCACTTTAAAATTAGAAATCGGGTCAGAGAGTGCGGAGAGAAGGAAGATGAAAGATAAAAAGAGAAAGTCAGATGTCAGTATTGGCAAACGATAATGACTGATCCCTGGATTGGTGGGTTTATCATGCTGTCAGTCACTGATATGTTTGCTGTCTACTTATAATGCAGCATTGCAGTGTGCAGCAAGGGCTCATTCTGATTTTACTGACAGCTGATGAAACACAAGAGTCCTTGTTGCAAGATTAACACAGTTCATTTCCTTACACAGCTACTGTACAGTCGGGCAGTACAGGTATAATATGAAATAGACAGAAAGAATGTGAGGGGAGGGGAAGCTTGTTATTGTGCACTATGCCAGGGGCATATAGGAGAAAGCAAGAAGGAGACCGCAACGACACTGTCAGCGTGGTATCACCTTGTGCAGTTTCAGTGTTCAGACCAGCAGGGGGCAACTTCTGAGTGGCACCATCATCAGTTAGATGCTGCATCAGGAAACAGCAGGTTAAACCAATGCTCACGTCCTAACAATAACAATGCAGCTCATTTAACAATAAAGCTGTTCAAATCAGTTTTAATAAGGAGAAATTTAGTTTGTTTTTTTTTTCTTTAGAATAATTTCATTATGTCTGAATGGACTATCAGATCCTGCACTACAAAGATCCTGGATGGAAATGTAAATTCAAATGTTATTTGTATAGCGCATTTACCACATCCTCCGTTGACCAAAGTGTTAAACAAAATGAAAATAAAATTTAAAATACAAATGCTAAAACAATGCTAATAATATCTAGTAAATTACTAATAATATCAATGACTACAATCTTAAATGTAACGAGTTGAATTAATGTGGCACTCACCTGAGTGTCACTCTGGCCTTTCTCTGCTTTTGGATTTGGGCAGGTAGATTTTAACCCTGTTTAGACAGACAGATAGGTCTCAGCTAAAAATGCCAAGTATTTTAAAATAAACAATAGTTTTTTAAATCCAAACTCAAAATAAAATGTTTTTTTAAAAAACAAAAAAAAGAAACTAAATGAACACAAGAAGAAGACATAGCTAAAATCATGCATCAAATGTATTCTAGGAACTTTGAACTCATTCCTGCAAATTTACAGCATACAGTCTGACTGACTGTCCAAAAGTCCACTGGTTTTGTACAACCTGCTTCAGAGAAGTAGGGGACATCTGAAGCAAATTGCACAGTATACAGATTGGCATTCCTTTTTTTCTGAACGCCATGCAACAAATATCAGTTTTACACATTTAACAAAATAATTTACCTAGAAAATGATTTTTTCCTTGATTTTGAGTTTTTGGAACTTGGTATCCCTGAAATCAGGATTTCCTCCATTGCTTTTTCAAAATTGAGGATAATCTGTTGGATGTTGCTTCTTCATTATCATCCTTGTTTTTAAATGCAAATAAATTTAACAATTCATTTATTTTTTTACGATGCATATCTGCTAATCTAATCGCTGTTGCATGTTTTACATCAAACAAGCTCACTAAATTGAACATGGAGCACTATTTACTAAAATTCCCACCGCATTCTATGCATAAAAATAATTTCTAATATTTTTTTTTGGTGTTGTTGTTTTTGTTTGTCATTTATTCTGGAATTACTCAAGTAGATTAAGACATCATTGAAAATATCATGCTTCCCATTATTGTAATCCCATACAAAAAAAAAAACAATATAAAAGAAGAAAAAGCAGGACAATACAGTAAATCCTGCTAAAAACAGTCCTCAATCAATAATCCATCATCTTTCAGATAAAGGAGCTGGCTAGAGGATCATTAATATGAAACGCAACCAGCAGTCATACAGCGTAGATAGATCAATCGCAAGGTTAATGATACATACACACACACAGACTAACCTGGGTCTGCATTGATTTCACTCAGCCTTCGGTTCTGAATCCTCAACTGCAGGACTGAAAGACAAAAACAAGGAATAAGCCATGTTTTCCAGCAAACAAGAAAAAGAAAAAAAGCATCAAACGAGAATACACTCCAATCCGGCAATGAGTTAGATTGATTTCACTGTAGAACATCATTTATGTGGGGATTGACTGTACCGAGGCCCGGTAGAAAGGTAAGAGGTAGGTAATTCAAGACACACACTCACTGTTAAATGAGATGGCCTTGAAACTCATATTACCCATGACTTTGCATTGCATGAAGATTATATATCTCCTTGAATGTCTGTACACACACACCACATGAATTCACGTTCACATTAAGATTCAGTACATACACAAACAGGTGAAGGAGGTATGGCTCGGCATGTGATACATTTAGGCAATTATTGAGACCTGACAGACCTTGCAGGGGGGAGGGCAGGACTGCGTGGGGAGGGGGGTTAAAGGCAGTAACTATTTATCTCTCAGTATGTCTATTTCTGTTGGTCCCTTCCCCCCTTCAGCTGTCCCGCTCTCTCCACAAGCCTCTCATGCGTCCTCTCCTGCTCACGTCATGCTCCTTTATGCTGCTAACTACACTCTTCCTGCTTTCTTGCTTCTCTGACAACTCACATCAAAAGTTTACAAAACTGGATTTAAGGCAGATTTTCAAACTGAGCTCCAGGCTCATAAGATGCATAGCAGCGTGTGTCTAATAAATCTAAGTCATTTGTTCTTGATTTACTCTGGAATCTTCACATTAAAATTAAATTTCACTTTTAATCTCATTGGGTTCCACATTTTACAGAATATTACTGTTAAAACAAAGTCTCAAGCTTACGGTACTCTGGCACTTTCAGGTCTCTTAAAACCTTTACCATGTAATATTTCTGGGGTAATCTGGTTGAGCATCTTGCACCATGAAGACAGATGCAACTTTGGATGATAATTAATTAACATTTTCTTTTAAGGGATCATAAGCCGAAAAGCCTGCAGCTATAATTTTACCACTCATACAACACACTGATAGTTAATTTAGAGACATTTGCACTGTAAACAGTTTGTGCCAAAGGTCAACATGAGCTGTCAAACTGAATTATTGCTCCACCTCAGCGGCAGAATGTACATACGTTTTTTCAAACAGAATAGTTGCCTAAATCAAGTTTTCCGGCAGCTGCTTGTATACCTAAGGGACTGTCTGTGTGTCATTTTTTTTGGCTTTCTATTTCGCAACCATTTACGACAGCTGCCTGGGAATTCAGCTGCCACCACAACTTGCAGGGAAACTTGCATCACATTATGCAGTGATGGAAAGGTTGTTGGTTGTCACCGAGTTTTGACTGTGTTCACACTATTAATTCAATGCCGTGACATAAAGCTTTTTAGAATTTACTTCACACCTGTGAAAGGTTATTAGCAGAGCTGTTATTGATTATATTTGGGTGCAATTTTAGTTTTCAGACAGAAGCGTGACCCTTTAAAAGACCCATATTACATCTCTGTTTTCCCTTTAATGCAGCATGTTGTTCATATTGAGTTCATGCAAAATAATTGCAGAATTAAGAAACTCAGCATGCATACCAAATGCAGTTGGTTTACTTTTCCCAAAATGCATAATGCTACAGAATTTATAAAACAGAAAATGCTACTCAAACATCCAAAATGTAGATCTCTAGGCAAATTCGGTAATATCAAGAGAAGGTGGTTTTATAACGTGTGTCCCACAAACCAGTCTGACCAATGCTTGCAATTTTGACAAGATTTTTTTTTTTAAAAAAGAGTCTTTGACTAATAACCTGAGTAATATAACGACATTAATAAAGTAATTTATGTGTCCCAGTGACCATTAAAATCAAAGTAATTGTTCCTTCCTTTCTTTAATACCAGACAATAACAACACCAGACATAGGAGTCTGGTGCTGTTTATTGTCAGTGTTTTTCGTAGCAGCAGTTACGAGTCTATCCTAGAGTTTGGCTGTTTTTGTATAGTATGATAAAACTCAGACTCTACTTTGTTCTCCCTGCAGACAGTATTTCTTCGTTGTGGGTGAGATAGGCTTCTTATCATCGCAACGTCATGTGAAGACCCCAAATTTCCCTGTGTGGATGAGGGTTGTCAGAATATCGTGAGTTTGAGAAGTGTTTGACATTTTTCCAGAGTGAGCATGACAGTTATGAACTAGAGAGCTCACCCCAGTCAGAAGCAGGAAAAAAAGACACTTTACTGTACTGTTGGATTCACAGTTGATGCACATAGATATCTCATCCATATATACTTATCTTGTGTGTCTACGGTCCATGTAATCAGACTTTTAAACTAATGTCTGACTTTAGAAAACACAGAAACTACTGCTGCAAAGACTTTGCTGTTATGCCAACACATGAAGACCCTATTTGACCAATCAGTGGTCTTCAGTGTTTTCATGACACACTTCCAAGCATGCTGAGCCAAAACTCTTTAGTACTGGCTCAGCCTGGAATGCAAGTGAGATAGTGTTTAGTGCTCAGTCGAGTTGTGGAAAAAATTTCATTTGATAACGCCTGCAAGGTAGTTTGGCACGCCTCAAACAAAGATAAAGCTTTCATTTCTGACCAGTCAGGGACTGGCTGTTCTTGTAAGTGTAAGTTTATACGACAGACAAAGGCTCTAACAGTAATTGGGTTTTCATTGGTGCATATGTGACATTACAGAGATCTGAAGTTATGTTTGCAAAAGATGTATAACCCTTTTGTTAAAATTTCCACTTGCACAACTAAAGTCCAACAATGTCCTGGTTCAAGGAATCTCAAACTAGCATACATCTTAATTTTTAGACCCACTCATCTTTACATATTTTCCCCACATTTCTGTTGGACAAGATCCTTCCACTACTGATCACATAAGACAGAATGACCCTTCGGTAGATCATTTTCTCAAACAATTCACTTCCGTGCATTGTAGCCAATTTTGCAACCTGTGCCTGAGAGGTAAAGCCACAGTCACAGTAACATAATTCCTTCAGAGCTTTTACTGGCATGATTGATGCCTGCTTGATCCTCACCTGAGCGGAACTTGTTCCGGATGAGAAGCGACCTCTCGGAGGCCAGCAGAGTCATATTGGAGGGAGGCTGTGGAGGAGCAAGGAAGTGGAGCAGAGAGAAAGAGGAAATTCCTGGCGTTACCCCACCAGGCGGAACGGGCCTCTCTCCTTCTGTCTCGTATTGCTGTGAATGAATTAGAACGGCGGAAGCAAGTGAGACAGAGAGACAGATGCTTGTTAATCCACTGATAGACAAAAAACAATATTGATAAAGACACACACAGCACAGCAGAGATAGACTGGGAGGGAAATAGAGATGTCTTAGACCTACAGGCAGACCAAACTCCAAGGTGAAGAGCTCTGGCAACAGCATGTCTCCCTACAGACAGCCTGTCATAATCACACAGAGTCACAGAGGCCCACCCACAGTCAGACACAGAGCTAACGACACAGAATTAAACAGACAAGAGACCAAGCTAGGAGTCAGAGGAAGAAGAGGGAAGTCGAACTTGCATGAGTGGCGGAGACAGGACCCCCAGCAGATACCCAGGTGTCTGGGCTGGAGGACACTGATTGTGATGGACAAACATGAACTCACAACACCTACAGCATAGCACAACACATTTGCTCGGTGACAGCAAGACCGAAAATGTGTCAAGCACTAAAAGAAGAAGGGCTGGCTCGAAGAGAGAGAGCTGGGAATCTGCATAAACTGCATTAGTGTGCACACACAACCTATTTACAATATTGATTTGAAGTGGCCAGCACCAGAACACCCAGAGGAAGCCTGTTTGAGAGGAATGTACAAACACTCACTAACAAAACTACACATATATGCTTTACAGCAGCTTTGGTTATACATACTAATTCAGCACGGTGCTTTTCCTATTCCCAGTTCCAAAAACACACACTCATGTTACTTCTAATGCACAGATTACAAAGTGAGGCTACTCTCTTACTAGTGCAATCAAATAAGAAGAAGTTGACTGAGATTTCATGTGTGGCCCAGGCATTGTTTCACTGCAGGGCACTGAGGCACGAGAAGGCACAGAGAATAAAAGCAGCAGAATGAAAGAGAATACTTACAGAAAAAGACAGAATTGAGTCCCTCGGGGGAAATTGGAGTGGATTTAAGATTAAATTGAGAGAGGTGATAGACTGAGGAAGAGAGAGAAGGAGAAAATTTCGTAGTGCATTTAATGACGATTTCTTTCTTTCATGTTCTTATATCCCGTTTCTTCCTTTTGCCTTTTTTCCACACTTCTCAGTTTTTTTTTCTAGTTTCTTTTTCCTAAAGGTGCAAATGCATGGAGAAAAAGGATCTGTGGTTCTTTCGTCCCCTTCTGAAAGAAACCTCTCTGCCTCTGCCTCGCCCCCTCTGCCCCCTCTCCCCGTCCACCCCAAAGCATCCTGGATCCTTTGTGCCAACTGCGAGGGACTGTCAAACTTTACCCCTCCCCCATCATGACCTCATCTCCCCCCCCCCACAATTCTTTCCTTCCCCTCCCTCATAGCCAGTCACCCTCCCTGGCATCTGCTGGCTGGTTGACTGAGACAAGTCAGTGTGTGTTCCTGCATTTGTTTGCACTTGACTTTGACAAAAATGGAACCACAGATGAAGTCAGTGCAGTTCCTTGGAGTGACACACAATGTGACGGAAAGAAAAGTGAAAGCAGGATAAGGAGATGGTTTATTACCCAGTAATAAGAGAGGCCCAGGAGTGTTTTGGACTCACATATAATCATGAACTGCAGCTGGACTGCAGGCTCATATGCTGCTGTCAGGATACCTTTGGGTCACTCTCTAAAAGTGATTTAGTAGTGTGTGTGTACGTGTGTATGTGTGTGTGTGTGAGAGACACTGTAGAAAGTCACAGGTCAGTAAGTCGGTGTCCGTCAGCATACTGTACTGTATGTATTAGCTCCAGCACCAAGCGTAATCGACAGACTTTCACCTCCTTGTTCAGGCTGACTTGAAGGAACATGCACCAGGAGCATTGCTTCTGTGTGTGTGTTCACTCTTTTTGTGTGTATATGAGTGGCTTTTGGCTGCAGAGGGGGAAAAGTGGGGGAAGTAAGGTTGTAGCTGGAGCACCTGTTTGTCGGTTTGACAGACAGGCCGGCGTGTGCTGGTTCAGCAGGTCATGGAGACGAAAGGGGAGGCAGAGAGGGTGACACAGGGAAGATAGAGAAAAGTTACAGGGGGTGGTGGGTGGGGGGGGGGGGGGCTGATAGGGTTGCAGCCATTTTATCTGATGTGGAGAGAATGACTGATGTGGGGATCCACTAATCAGAGAACAGGGGGCAGAGATAGCACTGCATGAGCAAATTAAGGTTGCCTTGGAACAAAATGGAACAACTAATGGACCACAAAATGAATGGGAACCTAAATTTAATAGATGGTTATACACAGAAAGCTATTTCAGGATCGATCTACCCACTGTGTATGTAAGGTTATCAAATTTCCCCTTTGACAGCCTTTCCTCTCATTTACTGTTAGTGCATTTCCCACACAGTACGCACACATAAACACTGACATCTCTGACAACATGGCACATTATTGGTTTAAAGATGATGCAATTGCTTTTTCTCCAGTTACCCACCACAGTTACACTATCTCCTCTGCTGCCAGGACTCCCGTTCTGATCAACACCTGTGTCTCCCCTTCTTTCTAACCTACCCTTCTACCATATCACACACAACCACACTCACATGCACACAGAAGCTAGTTAGTGTTAATCTCGCATTGTGTCGGCTGAGACAGAAAGCTTGCAAACGGTTAGCATTTTACATCTGGAATATCACATTTGTTTCATTCATGAGTAGGTCATCTTTTTACAGAGTGTATTTTATCACAGTGGACGTTCAGACCATTGTGTAAAAGAAAGCACTAGGGCTGTGACGACATGCTTTTTTCCTGATTGATTAGATTTTTGTTTGGGTGCCGATTCGATTTAAATTGCAATTCTCGCAATTCTTCAATATTGCTGATTTTTGTAGATTGAAATGAAAAAAAATGTAAAAAATGTATAATGCCCAAGAAGAAAAGTAAAAAGATCAATAAAAACAATAAAATGACAAAAAGTTTTATAAAAATTTAAATTGTGATGCAAAAAATCACGATTTTCAATTTTTTTATTTGATTTTCCCACGCCTAGAAAGTACACACTCTAAGGCTAAGCTTTTTTTTTTTTTTTAATTGCTTGCTTTGTTCTTACTATAATCTTCAAATTAGATAAGCAAAACCTCAGATAAACAATATTTAACGTATAGTTCTGTATTAATGTTCATATGTTCAATGTGCAAATCAGTTCCTGTCAATCCATCACCCTGTGTTTTTGTTGTCGTTGCTTCCCAACACTTTTTTGTGCAATTATGTGGTTTTTTAAATATAAGTAACAATAGAATAAGTACATAGCTACTGTTGTTATTGCTCCCTTTTTTGTGTGTGTGTGTGTGTGTGTGTGTGTGTGTGTGTGTGTGTGTGTGTGTGTGTGTGTGTGTGTGTGTGTGTGTGTCCTATCCTTATTTCTCATGGACTGTCCTTTACATTCTTGCTCCTGTAGCATGTAAATTTCCCCACTGAGGGATAAATAAAGTCTTATCTTAAAAAAAAAGAAAATCTCAACCAAATTGGTGAGAGTAAACATATCCATAAAAGTGAAATGTTTAAAGCTTGCTTCGTTGGCACATTCACCTGTGAGTTGATTACTGTCAACGAGAGAGGAAAAAAATCTGCATTGATCCTGGAGAAGCAATTATTGCTGCGAAACAATCTGGGAAGAGTTAAAAGAACATTTCCAAACGGCAAAAGACATTGAGAAAGATCATTCACAAGTGGAAAACATTTAAAACAGTTTCCAATCTCCCTGGGAGTGGATATCCCTGTAAGATCATCCATTGGTTTGACATCACTGGGTCAGGCTGTGCAATGAACAAAGAAACTTGTCAGGCTCTATGGTTTTAAGTTAGCGTGTTGATTGTTAAAAATGCATGAGTATAATTACAAAAAGACTGAACGGGTTACCAGAAAGAAAAATCAATCTCTCTCAAAGGAACATGGCAGCACACTGTAGTTTTGCAAAATTGCATTTGAGTAAACAACAAAACCTCTGGAACAAGGTCCTTTAAAAACATAAGACCAAAGTGAAGATGCAGCAAAAGAATCTGTGCAGAGGCCATCTATCCAACAGCTAAAGTTTAGCTGAAATGAACGTCATGCAACTGAACAGTGGTCACAAACACAGCACAAAATCTACAGCCGAGACTGAAAAAGGTCCAAGGAACCAGTCAAAGTTCAGACCCAAACAGAAGTTCACAATTTTCCATGAACAGAAGCAACATTGTAAGTTAGAATCTCTCCACAATGATATGAAAGTCTTATAACATCATACAGAAAATGTTTACTTCAAGCTATTCTACAACAAGCTTTTCAATATTGTTTCTAAATTTGACTTTGCTAAATAAATAATGACAGCATAATATGTCAACTGTTATAACTCTGAGATTCTGTCTTTAATTTAAGATCTCTTAAACCAGATTACTCCTTTTTTCTATCATATCTTGAAACAAAGCCTTAGAACTGAAAGAGAGTATAGTTCTCCTTTCATTTCTTTGTATTTGACCATGAAGAGAGATGATTTCATATTTATATAAAAGCCTCCTTCTTTTTTCAGTGTATCTGCAGAGTTGGAGTGTCGACCCAGCTCTTCAAAGCCTCGCTGTCTCCTGCCTTTCACCCTGATGCAAGTATCCCTCCACCTTTTGGGAGAGTTGAGGCAACAGCAAGAAGAGGCCAAACATTTGCAGCTCATCACGAGTATGAGTGCGCCCTCACATGGTTGAACAGTGCAATAACAGGTGTGCACGTTAGAATAAAAAAATGTTTATGGTTTGTTTAGCTTTTCATCATTTTGGCTCTCAATAGACATAATGGGACTTCTGTGATGTAACAGAGCAGATACACAACAAACATATCAAAGGCCCAAATGTATCAAGGGGGGGGGGGGGCTGAAATATACCAGGCTAACACACTTCATTACATCTGTTGCTTCTGCCTGGTCATTCATCACTGGATCTATTCTCGTCCCCCCCTCTCCACTCCTCCTCTACCTTTATCACTTCAATCACTTGGCAGTGTGCCTTGTGCCACTCAGAGGGCCCACTGCCCGTTCCACTTCACGCAACACAGTCACACACACACACACACACACACATGCACACAGAGGCTAATTTCAAACACACACTCTCTGCAGACTTCTGTTCTCACTCTGTCCATCATCCATCTGTCTGTCAGTCACTGCACTTTGAAGCTTTGTGCAGTCTGGATAGCTACCAACTTGTACAGACACGGAGGCATACGTACTGTACAATACACACACAGTCCAGCTGGACTTTTGATTTCACACACTCAGCCTTCTGAATATTCATCATCATGATCATGCGGTGAGGGCCTTGTAGGGTGAGCGATAAAGCAGCCCAGCGGTGTTAATGAAGGGGGGCAGAATCTGTTTTGTGTTGGTTTTTTTCTGTCTTACAGAAAAGGACTGATGTAACAGCGAGACACACACAGTGACCCAAACTATACAGACACAGCACTTCAAAAGGCATCTCCAACAAGGGTCTGTCTTTTACAGTATAAAATAATGAGACTCATTTCTCCCATGAAGTCAAAATCCACAGAGAATATGGGCAAGAAATTATTGGACTTTATGTTAAAAGTAATTGTTCAAGAAATCTTTTTTTTTTAATCATTTTTTACACATCTTATTTTGAAAATATCAATAAAGACACAGTAAGTCTCAAGAACTCTCAATCATCATGGAAGAATGGTTAAGTATCTGTTATTTCTCCCGCAGCACTGTCATGAACATACAAGTGTGTAGTGAAATTTAGTACACTGGTCAGGGTGTCCAAAAACCACTGTTAGTGAACACACTCCATCATCTGCAAAAGCAAGTTAAACTTCCCATGCAAACAAGAGCGTACAAGGATGATTGATATTTGAAGCTCATTATGATGGACTCCGCAGAAATGGAAAACCAACTTCCAGGCTAAAGAAAAAAGGGAATATTCATACTTTTAGGGAATACTTTTATCAGTGAAGAGTTCATTAGTCAGCATCCACAACAATACACATCACTGGACATGGCATGTTGAATGAGACCAGCAAATCTTTCTTTTTTCTGTTAAACAAAGGATCGAATAAAACAATCCTTTCTGGACAGCAGCTTGTTTCTGGAAGGCTTTGCTGATTTTAGCAAAACAATGCTGAACCACAATCTGCATGTGCTGTTTAGCATCTGCAAGGTGCTAAATAGCACAACCTGCTGTCCAGAAACAGAATATATTACAGTCAGCCACCAGCCTCTGTCATGATTTGTCGTTTCTGTTGCCGGACTGGAAACAGAGAAGACCAAATTAAAACATGTTACTTCACAGACCAAAGGATTATAAGATGAGATACTAACATGAGCCTGTCCCAGTTGTTTTGACCTTGTTACTGCATCAAATTTGAAACTAGGATTTAGTTTGAAATAATTATTTTTATACCATCAAACATAAAAAAAAACAATATAAACTTTACTTTAGTAAATATTCCTTTTAGTTGCTTTTGATGCTGTGTTCAGTTAATTAATTTACAGCTTTTACCTTGTCATCTGTTGATGATATGAATGATCACGTTGTTTAGTTCATTTTAGTCATTTTTTGCAAAAATTCATTTCATCATTTTATTTTTGTGAGCCATTTTTAGGGCCAAGAGAAACCCCGTCTTAGTCATCTGCACCACTTCTATACATATTGTATAAGTGACAGTAAATTATACTTTGGTGTTTTCTTATATACATATATCAATATGTATATATATATATATATATATATATATATATATATATATATATATATATAATTTGGAGAATTTTCTTCAACCAAACTTTCACGGAAATATGTTTGTTAGTAAAGGGGAGGCAGATTTGCATCCTGTGATATGTATAGTTTCATTTTATCTCATGATGTAATAGCTATTTCACAAAAACATGAAGAAGTGTTGAACTAAGAAAGAAAAAGATTGAAGTTGGGAAAGATCTTTTTGTACATATGAATAAAATATAGAAGAGTTGTTGTTGTTTTATTTTATTATTTTTTTTATTTTTTTTAAAGAAGAAAAGACAAAACACACCCTGGAAATGAAAGAAGGACATTGTACACACTGATGAAAAAGGACAAATAAAATTGAAAAGATATAAATCAGTCAAGCTGAACCAGAACTCATTATATTAATTTACCAGATGCTTTTGTCCAAGGTGACACACACGTGAGAAACATATTGGGGACAGTGTAGTGTGAGTGAGTCTTGTACAAGGACATTTTGTCTTGTGGAATCGGTAAAGTTAGAATTAAACCAGCTTCTGACTGAAGTATGATCACTCTTACTGATGTGAAAACCCTGATCTGAAATCAGCTGTTTCTAAAAACTGGTTCATCTCCTGAAATCTTATTCATATAATCATTACTCTTGTCCAGGCTCACCTTTAAAACATTCCTTCTTTACACTTGGAGAAATAGCAGACCGAATGTGTTTGTTTAAAACTTATTACTCAAGTTAAGTTTCAATGAGGCCAGTAAGTCTTTGCTGAATGGATTCAATTTACTACTGCATTGTTTAGCCGTATCTAGTGTACATGCCAAAAGGGAATGTTTGCTTTAACAGTTGCACTGGAGCAAACAGCCGTTCTCTCCAGTGACACACTCTCCATTCTCGGAAAAACTGCTTAGTTAACCTTTAGTCCTCACACTCTCCACACCTGTCTCTTTTCACTGACCCCCTGTGAAATCGAGTCTTCTAAACACGGGGCCACGCAGTGAACTGAAGCTTCCCTATTTGTGCACTGGCCAGTAGAGAAATAGGGAAATGGATTGTGATAATGATCCACTCAGGTTATTTGAGCAATACAGTATTTAAAAACTTCTCCTGAGCTCAGCTCTGTTAGGCTCCATGGCTTAAATGGAGCAGAAAATTGAAAGAGTGCAAAAAACAGAGGTCTGCATCACTAACTCAATTACTCCCTGGAGGCAGTCCAAGTGGCCAGCTTGCAGACCCTATCACTTTCACAACTCTTTAATCTTTTTTTATCACAAAGATCCATATAAAGTCTCTTCTTTGTGGATTAATGTGGAGGAGAAAAATAAAGTCGGAGGATTATCTTGAATTAAATGACAGATACGGACCCTTGCTGTGGTGTTCATTACCAAAAAGAGTTTGTGATTACCATCTTTTTAAAGAAAAAGTCATGTTAAATAAATACTTAAATCTTCAAAGTAGCTTAATGAAAAGCACATCAAAGCGGAAAGAATCTAATACAGGAAAGAGGGCAAAGACTGAATAATAGTTGTGAAAATTTTATTCCAATAAGTTAACATGAAATAACATTTTTTTTAAAAATTCTTTATATCTTGCTTAGGTTAGAATAACTCAAAAACATTTGGTCACACTCTTACAGGATGTGAATTAAATACATATAATGAACAGCTTCAATTAAAATAAGGGGGAAAAAGTTGTTTACACTCACAATGTAAACAAAAATATTTTGGAATTCAAACGAAACAAGTGCAAATGCCTCACAGTGTCTCTGACAGTAGGAAAGATTATATCTTCCATATGAGATAGTGCAGAAGTGCAGCTCTTACAAACAGTACTCTTTACATATACAAGAGCTTGATTTAGACTAACTAAGCTTCTTTTTCATGAGCACTTTAGGGTTTCATCACAGATTGCATGTGAACGCAGCTTCACAACAACATTTAGCATTTTTATGAACAATTTGAACTCGCATAAGCTTTCCCTTCAATAATATCCATCTTTTTTAAGATAAGAGATCTAATTCAAAATTAAGTCCAACTTTACAGGCTTACGTTTGGCCCATTAAATGGGATAATAATCATACATTCATATAAATAATTTGCCGTTATAAAACCGGAATAAATATTGCAAGTGCTCTCTTCTTTGAATGCTAACTAAAGTTGTAGCGTAGCTATAGTTAGATATGATCAGCCTCTTAGGCCCTCTTCAGTTGGTTCAAAGAGTTAAGTTTCCATTTCAGAGTCGGAGTTATCTAAAGTTGACACGGTGGAGCTGTACCATTCGGCGCTCTCCTCTTCTTCCTGGTGTCCTGCTGCACCGGCACCTCCCCCGTCTCTTCGTCCGCCTCCTCTGTCTCTCCTCTCATTCAGCATTTCCATGGCCACCTGGTGATACGGGTGTTTGCGTTTGGTGTGTCGACGTAGGGTGTTGCGTTCGGCAAATCGCGTGTGGCAAAGTTGGCACTGGTATGGTTTCTCTCCGGTGTGCACCCTTTGATGGCGCTGGAGCTCCCCCGCCTCCCTGAAGCGCTTGGCACAGATGGGACACACAAAGTTCCTCTGGCCTGTGTGGATGTGCTTGTGTCTCTGTTAAAAATAAATGATAAGCATTAGTAAACTGGCAACCTTTAATGGAATCTTTCGTAAACATGCAAAGATCGTCGTCACTGTCTTTCTAAATATCACTTGATTTAACAGGGTTTCTTTTAGCCAATCTAGGGAGTTTTGTTTTGTGTATCAGCTCAGCATTTGCAGTCTTTTGGCAAAAATGTTCCAACAACCCACTGTGAAGCACCTGTACAGCACTGGGGAGGATGAAGGATTACCTTGTGTATTAAGTGAGTGGGAAATAACGCCTATAAATGTGTAAACAGGGGATTATTAAGTGGTTCTTTTCATGAAAATGTGTAACACCACAGGTTACTTCTGGCTGACAACACAGTTAAAGGTAAATAAAAGTTAAAAACATGGAGCCAGGGCAAGGCGGGTAATAATCCAAGAAAAAGCACAGATCATAGTAAATTTACAAGGAAAAATAAATAATTTATGAGGAAAATAACAGGAAACCACAACACTTCATTTTGCAAAATGAGATGAACCTTCTCGCACTACAAAGGCTACTCCTTGCTGTGTGTTACACCTGCAATAGATGACCTAATTAAACTATAATTTGTAATCAGATCTAGTAATGAGGCCATATTTGTGATTGTGGCACAGAATCATGACATCATACGCATCTGGCCATGAAGACACACTGCTGTAAATTGGGAAGAAAATAACTCGATTTGGAGGAGGTGAAGCCTTTTCTAGATCAATAACAATAACTTACTGTACAGATGTAAGGCTGTATGGTACATCTAATTAAAACAGGATTTGTGGTGCAGCAGTAGCAAGACACACTGCAGTAAATCACACTGTTGGGCTTTCTCAGTATTGTGTGCAGGAGGCGTCCTCCGTTTACCACTGACGTCTGGGCTGCAATGAGGTGATGTGGTGCCGCAGAGTGAACTTTGGTTATTTTCTATAAATTTATTACTTTAATCTCCAAATTTCTGGGGGGTTTTTTCAGTGAGAAATTATGGCTATAAAATCTAAGAAAATGTTTAGGGTTTTTTTTTTTAATTAATATTTGTTGTTAGTTTTGTTTTGTTGTGTTGTTGTTGTTGTTGCATTTTTATGCTTAATTTAAAAGAATTTTCATTGTTTTTGTTTTTTTTATTTATTTAGTCAAGTCAATTAAATCAAATGTCTGTTTTGTAGTCAAAGATGTGTCATCTTGACAGGTTTTTAAAGTCCAGTCTAACAGAAATATGGGAAGCAAGAATGAAGAAATGACTTTGTATTTCTGTATATTTTGTGAATATATATTTTACCAGAAACTCTGCCTCATGATTCCTGCATATTATGTTCTTGCTAGACAGAATTTAGCCATCAGTATTAAGAAATAAAAAAAGTATATAATAATGAGCTGTGTTGTCAAACTGCTTTAATCTTTTTTATTGGTATTATTACTTAAATTAAATAAAAACATACATTTTTACTTTTTACTGATCAATGTTAAGAACGTTCTCAAGATCAGTCCCTAAGGCCTGGTGTAAAAACCACATGTAACATTAAGCAAACTGATCTTGTCCATGTAGTTTTCAGCATAAATAAAACTGAAAAAATAACAAATCAATACTCAAAATGGCATTTCTCTGTTTCTTTAAACTGAATCTGCAGTCCTAGACAGAATCAGCTTCTTTCATTACTTTTTCCCAGTGTGTATCAAGGAGAATGACAAGTAAATTGTAAGCAAGCTTTTCAATTAAAATGGAATTATTAACAACAAACAGAAATTAAATATTGGCTCTCGTCAAATGGAGATAATGAGGACACATATTGTTTGTTACTAGGACCAAAGCAGCTGACAGATAGGGGTGGGAAAATCGAACTGAAAAAATCGGGATTTTTTTGCTTCACAATTTTAAAATTGATTTTTTTTTTTTCAAATGAAAGATCTACTATAAAATTCATGTAATTTTTATTGTTTTTATTGATCTTTTAACTTGTCTTCTAGGGCATGATAGCAGCAGAATGATGGTCTGGCTACTGTGTTGTTTTTTTCCTAATAGAACTCAAGAAAAATAAAGAGCAAAACTAAGTGTTTTTACTTTTTTTTTGGTTTTTGTTTTTAATCTACAAAAATCAGCAAAATCAAAGAATTGTGAGAATCGCAATTTAAATCGAATCGGCACCCAAAAAATCTGAATCGAATCGAATCGGGACAAAAGCATATCGTCACAGCTCTATTGACAGATCTGTTAATGAGTCACTTTTGGTACTCAGTTCTTGAATTTGATCACTTTTTAGGTAAAGAAAGACCATTTTAATCATTTCCAAGTTTTTAAAGAATCTGATTTTTCTTTTTAGAATTTTTTTTTCTCTTTTTGGTTCTTTAGTTAAAACGTTCCTTATCTCCAAGCATTGTCATTGCTTCAACAGTTTGTGCCATCTTTTTTAGGTGACTCCTGTTAATAGCGCTACACGAGCTCACCTGCAGATGACTGGAGCGTTTGAAAGCTTTGCCGCACTGCTGGCAAACATGAGGCTTCTTCTGAGAATGAGTGATGGCATGGCGCTCAAGATCAGAGAGGTAAAAGAAGATCCGAGGGCACAGCTGGCAGCACAGTACCCTGCGAGAGCCCAGAGTGCTAGGAGACTCCGCAGGAGAGAGGGGGTCCAGGGGGTCCAGGGAGTCAAGTTTGCCTGAGGGGAGGATGGGTCCAATGGGAGGGGAAGGAGGAGCAGCCATGTTAGAGAAGTAAAGATGGTCATCCAGAGGTAAATGTTCAGAGTGGAGGTGTGAGGAGTCAAATTTAGTGTCTGAGGATGGCGACTGGGCCTCTGCTTCAGAAATGGGCTGTTCTAAGGGGTCATATGCAGCTGATTGTGGTTGCGGAGGGGACGCTGCGAAAGCGGATGGCTTGTTGTTTTCACTTGAGGCTTCCTCAGCAGGTATGGCTTCACTTCCAGGGTTTGATCCAGAGTAGCTGATCTGAGTTTGAATAAGGGGAGCTGTGCTGGGGTAGTCATCCTGCAGCCCAAGAGTGGATGAAGGGACTGCGAGAGAGGTGAGAACCGAGCCAGAGGTTACATTATTCACACCAGACAAGATGACAGAGGAGTTGTTGGGACTCAGTTGAACGACAGGGTGAGACAGCAGAGGCAGCGGTGATCCTAACGTGCTGACATGACCAGAAGACAGAGGAAGGCTGACGGGAGCTGAGGCTGTGGTAATCTGGGACAACTGACCCGTCGAGGGGTCAAGGACAGCGATAGGGGTGGAAGCAGAGGTGGAATCACCAGGTGAAGCAGGTACAGAAGAGAGGAGGAAAAACATGGGGGTGGAAGAACCAGGCGAGGTCTGAGTTACAGAGAGAGGAAGAGATAAGCCAACCGGAGCTGAGGAGAGTTGAGAAGACGAAGAGGAAGACAGGAGGAGAAGGGGGGTATTGGCTGAAGGGTTTGTGAGGATGTGAATGGGCTGGGTGGGGAGGGACATCCCAGAAGAAGTGGATAAAACTGGATTAGCCTCCTGAGCAGATTTAGTGTTTGACTTTGTAGCTGCGGAAGGAGATGAGTTTGTCATCAAACTCATAAAGACTTCTGGAGCTTTCGTCTCATTGATACCTTGTGATGATGAATCGCTGGCAGGGGCTGTTGGGGAGGGGGCATCATCAGAAGGTGCAGTTAGTGCATTATCTAAACTTTGGCTGAGGCTAAGATCCGCCGGTGTGCGCACATATGATGACCCCTTGTCCTCTTCATCTACTGTATTAGCTGGATCTGATTGCGGACCCTCTGCTGTGGAAGCATTAACTTGTGGCACTTTGAGTCCATCTGGGCTGAGAGTGTACGGGATTCCCTGGTCATCAATGAGAAGAAGGTTTTCAGTGTTGCAGTCTTCTGCGGAAAGAGGGGAAAGGACAGAGGTAGAAAAGAAAGAGGAAGACAAGAGCGATTCCCCAGGCACATCTGTGCCACTCAGACGCAGCTCGGAGGCCTCATCGTCCTCTTCTACCATGTCTCTGTCCCCATCGCCCTCATATTCATCCACCTCCATGATCAGCGAGCTCTCACAGGCAGGTTCGTCCAAAAAACATCCACATCTCCTCTCTCGACTTTCTCTTTTCTTAGGTAAACTCAGGTCCAGTGGTTCAGTCTGTTCCTCCATTTTCACTTCATTAAATGTTCTGAAAGACTTCAAGTTTATTTCTTGTAAAATAAGAGGAATATCTCGCTCTCCGTCTCTGACTGTATATTCTTCCCTAATCTCCTGATGGCTCAGTACTTGGACTGCATTAGTGCTGGAGATAAAACCAGTTTCTAACCCATCCATGTGAACAATTTTAACCTCTCCGATCTCTACCTCTGTCTCCTGGAATGATTCTGCTTCAGCTTCCTCCTCAGTCTTTTGACAAGTATATTCTATGTTTTGTTCATCTTTAACAGCTGATAAATGGATTTTATTTCTGTTTTTTTCTTTGATAACTGCTCCAGTAGAGACCAAAACAGGTCCCCTGAAATGTGAGTTAGCACAGTCTTTGGTCAGGCTGATGGCAGAGTTTGTGATTGGCCTCTTGCACCCTGGGGGAACAACAATTTTTATTCTTATTGGTTGCCTGCGCAGAACAGGCACTCCAGTCTTCACTGTAATTGGCTGTTTGAGCCCACCAATCCTGCTTGTTTCCTGAGAGGCTGGCTTAGAAGTCCCGCCCACCTCTGGCTTTTCCCCATTGATTGATTGAGCATCTCGCCTGATAGTCCCTGCTGCTTTGACAGGGCAGGACTTGAGGCTACCTGGTTTGGTGCTGGGTGAGGTTTTATCCTTTCGGTCCAAAAGAATCTCTGTATCTGGCTTTGATCCTTCTCCACACTGGCTGCCATTTTGGACTTCCTGGCTGCCACTGGTCAGGGCTGAGGCCAACTGAGAATCCATTTTGGGGCATACCGGTTTCTATTCCACAGATAAACAAAATAAACAATAATTAGTTTTAAAAACTCAGAAAGCAAAATTAGAATGAAAGAAAAGAAAATCAAACATTTATAATGGTTGATGATAGAGAAAGGTAATGAAACAGATACAGTTTTGATTGGGGGAAAAAAACTAAGTGTCTGGGCATTATTGGGGTCAAACCAATTCCCATCATAGCTTTTGAGGTCTAACAGTCTGTGCAATAAGCAGACATGCTCCATAAATCCTCAGGCCGAATGATGAGCGGGACATATCGTATTCAGACCACCTTTTTCTTTCAGCTGCTTAACCTGCATTATTCTAAATTATAACTCAGCTTGTTTCAAACCCAGCAGATCCTTCAAAAAAAAAAAAAAAAAAAAAAAAAAGCGCTACATCATACAGGGGTCCGACTGATGCGCGAGAAATAACATTTCCCATCTTCTACTTCCCCCATCCGCATGCAGCCCAGTAGGCAGAAGGATGGGATTTCCAGTTCGCATCGTAATATTCATCACATCCCAGTTGAACTGCATGAACGAGCTCGTTTTTTGTTTTTTTTAATATTTCAGAGAATAAACGGAGGAGAGCTGTCCGTGGAGGACGCCATTACGCACAGTCCTAGGTCCGAAATGCCAGAATTAGAAATGGTGCGTGTGCGCCGTGACAGCTCTCGGACCTGGGACAACGCCATCCCTAACGCGTCAGTCGGAGCAGAGAAATCTGGATATTTACACACAGTTGTGGCGTGGATCGGATCCATCCCCACGGCACCGGATCTTCCTCGGACCTACAGCCAGCCATTTTAAGAGCCGAAGGTCCGAGACGCCGAGGGCGCAGCTTCAGGACAAACTTTCCGATGCGCGCTGCTGTTTCATTCCACCCCCCGCTTTCGATACATTTAAAACTGCATTTTTAAACTATACTCCACCCATACAGTCGCTGCATTGGGACTGGCTTACCCGAGCTGAGGATATTTCCGGAGGACCAAATATGACTGTGCAGTGTAAAGGGTGATGCTGCGAATGCTGAGGGAGGGAGGGGTCAAAGGGAGTTGCTATGGTATCGCAGCCTACCGGGTCCGACCAGTAGCCATGTTCAGCCTATGAGTACTGTTGAACCTGCAGCCTGCTAAGGACGGTTGTGGAGTTACACAGGAGGACTTCTTCTGTCATTAAAGAGCCAGAGATCCAACCATCTTCACATGATTTTATTTCAAATCACTCACACTGTAAAACTTACAAGCCCCAAGACTTGATGCGTCAGTCCAAACAGTTAAAAAAAAAAAAAAAAAAAAAAAAAAAAAAAAAGGAAAGATCACACAGTGGAACATCACAGAGTGAAGTCAAGAAATAGGGCCCATGACTACACCATGGGTATAACATGTATAGCATGTATTAATACGCCATACATACATCATCATGAAGGCTTACAGTGTGGATTGCTTCTGCAGCATGCAGTGGCTCAAGCTGGTCAAGGATCAAAGTAATACTTGTTATAATAATGTGCCTGCAGGGTGATAGCGTGCAGGAAAAATAGACAAAAGCAGCATTGAATTCCACAAGGCCTTAAGCAGAAGGCAGCTTAAGACACTGAGTCACAGGAGCTGTGGAAAATACTTCTGCATCTAGCAGATCGTAATTGCAGCAAAGAGGGATATGACTGCCGAGGGGTGTGTTGGAAAAGGTTCATAGTGTTCATATTGAGTGGTGTGAAGGTTAAAGGTCATTCCTGCAGGTCTTCAGTCCACATCACCAGGCTCGCAAGCTTCAATTTCTGAGACCAGCCGATGAGGGAAAAGTTTATATTGCAGCCATGTGGGTTCTGGAAAACAAGATGATGCATTCATATTCAACAGATTTGGATCAGAGATAAATAGCCTGGGTGTAGGTCAGCTGATCAGGTTTACCAAGGTAGCAGGCAGGTGGCTGCAGTTTTCCATCAAAGCAGGTCTGGGATGCAGTGAAGCTGCATTGCTTGCGAGGATGCTTGCAGAAGAATGTCACATTTTCCCCGTGGAGGACCGTGGCATCTGTAACGTCAAAGGGCCATCGCTTCACTCCACCAATCACCACACGGCTTCGCTCAGCAGGGATGACACAGCGAGCTGCGGGAATGTTCAACAACATGTAAAAGTATTGGAAAAACTTCGTAAAGAAGTGTTTGTAAGGATTCTTGCAATAAACAAACACGTCTGCATTTTCGTTTGAATTTAAATGACCAATTTTATTTGCAATCATCCAGTAGCAGCCTGTTCCTGTGCGGCCATGTGAGTCACTCCTCACCTCTGCAGTGTGGCGGTGATGCGCTCCAGTTGCCATTGGACAGACATGTGATCTTCTGAGGTCCATCCAGCAGGAAGTTCTTTTTGCACAGGTAGTGGATGTCAAAGCCAACCTGATACTCAGTTTTCTGAACTGCCACCACATAACCCTGTTCCACCTCTTTGGGAGGCACGCAAAACATCACTGATGGAGCGAGAAGAGCAGATTATCAGTCAGTTTACCTTTACTTTACCACTGATATTTAAAATTTAAAAGTACATTTAATACCAGAAAGGTCCCTCAGTTAATCACTGCTTCAAATAAGTTCAGTTTGTGGTTTTAAAGTTTGTAACAGGCAAGGGAAGTTTATTTGTATAACACCTTTCATATACAAGACAATTCAAAGTGCTTTTCATGAAATGTTAAAAGCATTACATAAAAAAGCATAAAAGAAAATACAAATAGCAAGATCACAATAAAATCATAAATTCTATTAAAATAATTAAAAGCAGAATTAATTAAAAGTTACTGTGCAGATGTCATGCATAGGCTGATGAGAAAAGAAATGTTTTTAACCTGGATTTAAAAGTTTCTACGTTTGGTGAGAGTTTAACCAGGGCCTGCCTACTTTTCTTCATTTTAATATTCTTTAATAAAACCCTGTCCTGCATATATTTCTAAAGGAAAGATGCTAAAAGCATCCAAACCGACTTTCTCAATCTTGTGTCAAACAGGCCATGAAATCCCTGCTTTAGCCACAAGAAGGCAGAAAAGTACTGCAGAACAGAGCAGCAGCTCCTGACGCTCCACCTGAAGGGGTTTGTGTGTTTCTGTCTTATCTGCTCACACACGCACACATGCTGATGGGAAAACAAACCAAACCAACACTTATTTGCAGTCTCTCACCTCACTTTACTCACACATGATTCAATCTTTTTCCTGCTAACCTTCAGAAATGTGTAAAGTCTTGCTGAGAGTTCAGAGGATGTAACACATGCTTGTTCACACACTTTGTTTTCAGTGCAAGAAACCAGAGCACACTTACTTTTACAGATGGGGTGAGGATACTGCCAGGTCTGATTGTCCTGACAGAAATTTTCGCTGCTCCCAACAATATCCGCCCTGCAGGAAAAAAAAAAAAAAAAAAAAAAAGGAAAGTGATGGAGACAGATGGTGGAGTGGTGTCTACAGAACTGGCAGCTCAGAAGCTTCATGGAAATGAAAGCAACTTATGAAGAAAAAAAAGGTGTAAATTATTCCTTTTCCCACTGTGTCTCTTTCAGAGTGTTTATGTGCACAATCCTGGCTGACACATCCACTCAGGCTCATCTTTTCCTGTGAGATGAGTCAGTGTGTAAAGGGGAGTCAATACAAGATTAGACTGTAATGACCTAGTTAGCTCAATGGAGGAATCGTCAGCTGGGAGATCAAAATGAATTCCCTGCCATTCATCACTCATCGCACCAGCCTTCCCTTCACTCCCTCTCTCGTCTTTGCACTCCAACACTCACATCCTCAATTTCTTTCTCTGTATGTAGCATTTCAGCTTCTCTAAGCCCTACTCACCCAGACAGGCAGCTGTAGCGGATTGAAGTCCCTGTGGATGCGTCACTGTGGATGCTGAAGGTGTTGATCACATCCTCAGGCAGAGGGCAAGTTTGGGCAGCAGTGTGTTCAGCTGCCTGAATCTCTGGGGGTCAAAAAGTGCAGAAGTCGTTAAAAGATGTAAAAAAAAATTTCAAACGGTCACAAATATTCTGTCTTTTTGCAAGCAAAAGAAAAAAATCGGCAGCGGATGATAAAAGAAAAGGATGGTGGAATAAAAACTACTCTACTGCAGTCTCAGCAGTGAATTTACCATTTACCATGAAATTAAACTTCTTGAATAATTTCCCTTAAATGCAGAGGAACCCAGTTCTGTTTAGGAGATATGCATCACATCATTATAATCTTAATAACAGAAAAAAAAATTGTCGATATTTTAGAATTTGCGAAATCATTTACTGTTTGAAAAGTATTATCATGAAAGTATAGCTACTTTTAGTCAAGTAAGCTAATCAAGTATTCAACTGCAAGTTTAAATATTAAGATTACACATGCAAAACTTGCAAAGTATGCTTATTAAAACATGCAAAAGTGAGTATAATCCTTGTGAGGAGCATGCTACTCACATGCAAATCACCATTAGTGCGTATTGCATTGTTTAGCATGCAAAAGTATAAAAAACATTAAATCTGCACAGTTTTAATTTAGTGGAGTTACTTTAAAATTTTGACCTTTTTGCTTAACTTTTGAAAAGGATATTATTGCACCGAACCCAACAACTATGTGTTAAAGCCATTATGAGACAAGTAGAGCTTTTCTTGAAGCTCTTCATATCACCAAAACAGTCAGTTAATGTGTGATGGGCATGGTGATTTACAAACTTGTAATTACATAAATAATGCGTAATTATGCAGAGGACAGAAACCATGTTCAGCTCAGCTCACTTTGATGTGATTACAGTTCATCTGGAAACGAAAGGAAATAAAATAAAATAAAGCAACTAGTCAGAGAACACAAACATAATGAAACAGAAGGATAAACAGAATACATGACTACCATAACCTTGTTTGAATTTGTTAAAAGGAAGGTTTCTGTGACCTACAGAGGCGTTTCACCTGATGTCTTGTTCTATTTCAGTACAAATAACCCTTCTTAGGTAATAAAACAAAGTTTGACAAGCAGGTGAAACACCGCCTCACACCTCCCCGAGCTCCCAGCTATAAGCGCGATTGTATAACTCCTGGCACTGTTCATTCCTGGGAGTTTGAGTGCCTCACGCTTGTTGAAATATAAATACCAAGAGTGGTGCTTGGAGAGAGGCTGAAATGACCTGAGCTGCATCAAGCGGGGGGTTTCGAAGCTGAACGCCACTTTGAAAGGTAGAGGCAGCTTTTGCCTGAGGACTATCTTAGGAAACTAAAACAGAGAAATGTTGGTATAAGAATGTAAAGACACCTATGGGAGAGGGAGAATTCCAAGTCTGGCTGCAGATGAGAGCCTGATGCAGAGTTCTTTTTTCACAAACCGCCCCTCTTCTGCCTCATACTGCTGCCACCCACACACACGTTGTCATCAAACTGCACTAAAGCAGGTACATCAAATTCATCTTTTTAAAAACTACAGAATGATTTTTAAATGAACCACCACTTTGAAAACAAACCAGTCGAGATGAGGTGAAAGTTGCAAAGGTCTACCTGGATCCATGAAGGATTCTGTGTGGTTTTTTTTTCTCTGCTTTTCTTCCACACAACTCAAACTGAACCCCCTAAAGCTGCATCCTTGTCCTTGGCTCTCATTGTTGAGAGAGACCTTATCAGAGGCCTCAGATGGAGAAGGATGAGAGGAAAAGAGGATGAGAAGAGAGAGCAGAGGAGAGGAGAGCAGGGAACAGAAAGGCCTGAAGCAGCATGAGCAAGAGAGCTCTCTGACTCTCCTGACTGTGATCTGTCGCCCACACACACACACACACACACACACACACACGCACAAACTGTGTGACACATGTGCAATCCACAGTCCAACACACACACACATCAAATCTATCCTGAAAAAATCCTTCTCTGCACAACCACACACACACACACACACACACACACACACACACACACACACGGCACGCATGCTGCTTAGTGCCACTTTGACGGGGATCTGCTACCCACTGCCTCTCAACAGGCATGAACGAGCTCACACACTAACACACATGAAAAAGACACACAATGCAAACACTCTCACATATTCAAAACCCACCTACCTTCTGCCTGTCTCTCAGAGGAAGGATACTCATAAGAGAGGGCTGAGAATTGTATCCTTATTTCACATCTTTGAATAGATAAGAAAAAAAAACATTCTGAGAGTGAGACCAGCTGGGTTGAAGGGCTCTAAGGGAGTATTTTAAGGTGTACCAAACTGCTGCAGGCCGCAGATGTTAAAAGCTGAATCAAGCAACATTTAGACCATATTTTCAGATTATGTTTGTCAATAATAGCAGTCTGGTAACTGAAAGGCGCTACTGGTAAAGTCAAAATTGTGATATTATAAAAGCCAGAACACCCTTCTTAAAGATTTGAAAGGTGGATTGTAATGCTTTCCATGTCAACAAATTCAAGAAACAGCTAAATCGTAGAAATAATATCACGGTAACAGTGGCAAAAATCCTCTAGTTTACAGGCAGATGTATGTGAACGAAGAGGTGATCTATGAGCACGGACTCGTTTACAGAGGCTTACATTGCCTGTTTAAACTTATCAACAGTTCAGCAGAAAAATCTTCAGAAGGCCACTGAACACTGGTTGCCATGGCGACGGGGAGAATAGGTCGCAGTTGTGCAATGTCTAAGTCGGCACAATCACAGAGGGGTTTCATTCCTGTGTATATCTCTGTGTAGTATAAACACACAAGCATAAAGAGCAAATGCTCATTCCTCACACATTGTACTTTTACAGCATTTACTGGTTCGAAATAAGACAAAGAGCTCTGAATTACAGGAAGTTGTTTTCTACTCTTGGATGTTCCCTACCTGTGGTATGAATTCTTATATCATATACCAACTTGACATTAAAAGAGAGAGAGAGAGAGCACTTCAAACCCACCTGTGCAGATGGGCTCTGCTCCACTCCACTGTCGGTCACCCTGACAACGACGGACAGTGGCATCCAAGCCATTCGGCAATTTGAAGCCTGGCTTGCAGCGCACTTCAAGCAGGGCAGAAAAGGAGTGAGTGGGAGAGAGGAGGCGAGCTTCTGAGTTTTCACCGAGGGGCAGAGGCCAGGGACAAGTACGACCTGAAGAGAAAATGTATTATCCAGAGGGAGCAGGCAAGAGGTGGGAAACAAAACAGTTTGCAGAATGTGCTGGATTGTTTCCTGTGCAAAGGAAAGGTTAAATTACTTTAAGGTGCTGATGAGGTTGTATAACTTGGCTGGTTGCGATCACTGTGCCTCATTATATAGCAAACAAACACAATAAAAGGCATGTGTTCAGCTCTGGAATTGCACAGGAATGGCCAGATTTTCTGCATGCTTTGTTTATTTTCCAGGAAGAGACACTCATGCACCCATGTATGTTGGCACAGCTGCAAAATACACACACATGCACAAACACACACACACTTTTAATGGCAGAGCCCACAACACGTTTCACTGTGACAACTGAGGACACACACATATAATAGTTACCTGGAGCCACACAGCTGAGACCACACTGGCCATCACACAGACACTGGCGTTTGTTGCCGCAGTCGCTGTCAGATTTGCAAGGCCGAGGACACGTCCTCCTTCTCTCCTCTCCCAAAAGTCTGTCCGTACATGAATCTGTAGTGATACCCACACACTATCACACTACTGCAGTAATTGTCCAGTTGTTCACTTCTTTTCTATTCATGACCCCTTGTAAAAACAAAAAAACAAAAAAGAAAGAAAGACAAAGCCCAGTCTAAGGGTCATAAAGAGATTCTGTTTGCCAGTTCTGTTTTGTTTTCTGTTTTAGAGAGAGCAAATTCAGAGTGGGTGGCCGAGCAAACATTTGCCACCCAGGTTGCCAAATGAGCGAGTATTTGTAAGGCAGGCTTTGTTACGCTTTGCTATTCATCTATCAATCTTGTTTTTCTGTTTCTTTGTTTTTTTTAATGGAAAAAGTGGGACTTCTTATTACCCTTTTTTTCAGTAGAAAAATTTTTTTATCTTGACAGAATCAGTCAGCAGGAGCGCTCCAAGGCTTCCAGCTGATCCATATTTCCCTGTTTTTGCCATGTATGTTCCATCACATGTCCGACAATCAAATCATCCACTTACTGTGGGGTGCACACTGACACTGGCACACCCTCAATGTCCTGAACATTTCAGAAGAAGAAGGGAGGAAATGGGAGATCGGTCAGGCTACCCTTTCTATCAACTACTCTAAGCAGAGCACATGCGACTATAAACACACGCACTGCACTTAAACAGACATGATTATCCTGGAAAAAGTCATACATGCCACACCTGTATGAAATTATTATTCATAATTATAAAACATGAACTCATGTTACTGAACACCTCAAATTAAAGGTAAATAGTACCCAATTGCATTTGCTAAGTAAATAAAGGTAAAGATCAATAACTTAAGATTATAACTGAAAAAAAAAACTGTAGTCACTGGAGAAGTAAACTTACGAAGAAGTTAATGACTTGACAGAGATTCACGCATCTGAATAATACTGAATATTAAGCAGTTCTTTCTATTTATTTACATTAACATTTCTGACTTAAATCGCCAATCCAAAACATGCACAGACAGTCTGAGTAGTATAAATAATTAAGTTTAACTAAATGCAGAAATGCAAATCCTGTCTGACTGATCAGCTTAACATCCAAATACTCTATTCTACTCTGCTCTACAGTCATTTAGCAGACGCTTTTATCCAAAGCAACTCACAAACACACTCATATCCCGATGGGCACATCGGAAGGCAACTTGGGGTTTTAGTGTCTTGCCCAGGGACACTCTGGCACATAGTCAGCGGAAGCCTGTAATTGATCTCCTAACTTTCCAGTTGGAAGATGACTGCTCTTCCTGGTGAGATACAGGCACCCCAAAATAAAATAGAGCATGTGAAAAAACAAGTCTACCCAGTCTGGCAAAGTATTGTTTCAGGGCACTTTATTGTTCTGCATTCATTTCTACTGTTTAGTGATAGTCAAATAGTGCTTGCTGTGCGTGCAGATATAAATTGCATCCTTGATGTGAGTGATGGAGGGCTTACCCAAAGCCTGCATGGACACTGTTCCAGTCAGAACCCACAGGGACAGCAGCAGCAACGCAGCATCCATCCTTCAAGCCAGGCCTCAGAGGCTATGAGTGAGGGACACGCGGACGCAGCACATTTAAGGAACAGGGAACAAAGGGTGGGAGAGGGGTGGAGGGTAATCCAGGGAGGGGGAGACATTCAGAGAGGGTACAGCCCAGGAGTACACATCTGGTTTGTGTTGAGAAGGAAAAAAGTGAGTAAAATTCCACTCAGAAAGACCTTTCACCCATTTCTGTTGAGAGAAAGCGTAAAAGGGATGACATGAACATTACTGCTGAAGCATGTCAAAATAAACACGCAGGAAATGATATGTAAAGAGGAAATTGATGCATTTTTTTACCTGATGTGCTCTGTGCGATTTTCTTCTGAACCGGTCTGGTTCGTTGCTTTATCAGAGGCATTTTGAAATCATCTCACAGCTATGTTGTGCCTCTTGTTTTTGTCATATACATGAACACATCAGCCCCTCAAATATAGTTTATAATAAACTGAAGGTATGAAATACTTCAGCATTGAGCAACAATGAGTTTGTTGGGCAATAATGCGTGTTTGAACTGTGTGGAATGCACACAATGTGAACAAACATGGAGAAACTCAAAACAAGGGGTCCCAAAACATCCCAAGGCATGTCCTCGTGTCATTATCAAGCTGAAATTTGACCCCTGTGGCCCATTCTTCCCCTCAATACTGGCTTTTATTCAGGCTCAGGATTAAGTGAAGCATGCAAGAACAAACTTGTGATGAAACGCTTAAGGAAAACAGTGCAGCAGTAAATGAGAACAATCTTTTATTGGTGTTTTTGGGAAATTTCAACTACATCCAAAAAAACCAGCAGTGACTGGCGGGCTGGGCACCATGGACACTACTGATGCAGCAGGGCAGTTGATCAGTTAGAGTTACTACAAGATTTATCAACCACATCTGTGAAGTTATAAGAGACTAATTCCTCTTGGGAGAGCAAACAATCACTGTATGAGGTGATAAAAAGCTTAAAGAAACCAACAAGGAGCATTTCAGCAGCGTGCATAGTCCACACACAGCTGGGGAGCAGAAGAGGTCGTCGTGAAAGGTAAAATAAGTCTGCATGAAAATCATGTTCAAGTTACCGAGCAACGTTAGTGAACTCCATGGGTAAAAGATGGTGAAAGTAGTTTCCAGAGTGATGCCGAATGTCTGAGGTTGAGGGTTTTTTGTTTTTTTTTCCTTCCATTTGAATAGTCTTTCTGAGGAACACTGAAGATCAAAGATGTTTCAAGGTGCAACAGATCGTGTTCATCCAAAGAAAGAAAACATTCAATAATATAAAACATCAACAATAACAGGGATAATCATCATAATCATAACAAGAACAATAGCTGTAATGATAACTATTCATCATGGTCATTAAAGGGATTAAAATCACACTATCACTAGGCATCCCTCGCTTAGGAACATCATAGTGTACCATGCTCCTGTGTAGGTGTTGTGGGAACACAGAGAAGTTAATAGATACCATAAAAAAATAGGTAAACCTTGAGGAAGGAGCAGTATGGAAAAAAAGCACTAAATAGCAACAAGCTCTGTGGATAAACATAGCAAATTTTGGCTTTTATTTCTCCCAGACATCTGAGAAATTAATACCATTCCACTCAATGGGGGTACTCAACCCATCTCCTGAAATACATTAAATACATAAAACAGTATAGGCCTGTCCTTTATACACAACAGAAATCTGCACAATCATAATGCTAATTAAACTGTGTTCATTTAATACAGTCAAGTAAGGATGTGCGTCTTACTGGGAGGATTGATTACCATTTCTGAGTACGTTACAACACGAAGATTTAAATGCTCTGTGTACTGTTGAGGTACATGAGACGACAAAATGCAATGGGAAGAGTGTGCACATAACTGTGAGAGCAGTTGGAGATGACAGAAATAGAGACATGGATATAGAAACACAGGAGCAATTCAAAGAGGATGCAGAGGAGCAGAACTACCTAGGGCTCCACAACCAGCACAAAACACCAAAGTAGACTGAAAGCATTCCACTGGGATAGAAGAAAGAGATCCAAGTATGGAGAAAGACTTTCCAATCAACTGAAGTTACCCAAAAAAGGAGCAAAGAGTAAATATAGTTGGGGAAACTAAAGATAATTAAAAACAATAAAGCTGTTTCTTTAGAAAATGACCTGAGGTGGTCAGAAAGTGTTGGACAGAGCTGTATATACGGTGTCCCCTCATGTCTCTAATTCTGTCTCTCTCGATCATGCCCAGTGACAGATAAGTGACAGGAAAAAGTAAGTGCTTGAGTAAAATCCAAAAGATGTTGTACTATACGATTTTAAGAAGATCATTTTGCTCTCTATATTACAGTTGTTACATGCGTCCTCGACCCTGCTGCTGCATCGCGACTATCATCAAGTCAGAAAAATGCCCATCAAACTGCTGATAACTTCTTAGACATCTCCCGACTTATCTAAATTAAAGTATTTAACATAGCATTTCCCATCTCTGTGTCCCGAAAACATGTAGAAAATATACAAAATTATTCTCCAGATTTGCTCTCCCTCTAAATTTTTTTTGAAGTATTATAAAAATATACAATTCTCCAATAACAAAACTCTCAAAAGTCACATCTTTCCTCTTAAATTATTCTCTCCATCGATCACTTTTAAGAGCCGACTCCTTGACAAAACTAGACACCTGAGCTTCAAAACGCAAACCTGCTCCTTGCCTTATACATTCATCATCATAATCACCACCGTCATCATCACCCTGACTCCATTTTGTCCATCATGCCACCCCAGAAAATCCAAGTCTTAAATTCAATCCAGCTTATATTCCTCCTCTTCTTGATTTTCCTCGGCGCCACCATCACTGGTCAGCGACATGGTTCTCGTATTTGCTAAGGATGTTGCGACACCGGCCCAGTTCCTTCCGCATCTCAGCCACTTCCTGTCGGAGCGCGGCATTCTCCCTCTCCAAGTAGGCGGCACGCACAGATATTTGGTTCTCCTTGAGACGGCGAGCATCTCGGGAACGCTTTGCTGCCTCGTTATTTTTATGCCTCCTGGTCCAGTACTTCTCATCCTAAAAGAGGACAAACAGAAGCAAAACACTGTGATTAGCTCTGGGTCTGCTAGTGGGCCGCGCATCTTTTATCGCATAACTTACACAGAAAGAATACTTGAAGAGAGGAATCAATGAATGCTCAGAAGTGTGTGGTGTCCTTATGCAGTCAAACTCCCACCTTGTTATTGGGAATGTGGGAGTTTGGCTGTGAATGAGTGTGGGACATGGTTCTTTCTTCTTTTTAAGGAAAAGTGTTTGGTGAGGACTAAGTCTCTGTCTGGAGAATAGAAAGTTTGCAAACATCCACTGCTCTTTTTACTTTTTATTTACAGTGAAATATTTCATATTCTTTTTTTAAAATTACCAATCCAGAACATGGACACTTTATTCTAGTAAAAAAATATATTCAGCTGAAATAAACTCTTAAAACTCCCTAATAATTTTACAAAGTATTATGTTGATTTTTCTATATATTTTTGGTCTTCCAGAGTGATTGCAAAAGGTCATCAAGTTAGTTATTTATGCATTTTGTTACTCTTTTAATTTGCTTTAAAGCTATTTTGCCTTTTGATTAATTATACACCAATAATTCAATAGTTATATTAGCTCTTTGGTCTGTTTGTTGGCCAATAATTTGGCATTTTGTTTTGGACGAGACTAATCATTCAGTTAATTGTGCTGATTTTGTCAACAAATGAATCATATGGGATTAAGACAGACATTAAATTATTTAACTCTCAAATCATGAAGCACAAACCAACCAGCGGTCTATAAATTTTCTTTGTTGCCCTCACCTTCAAGTCCTCAGGCACCAGGATCTTGCGGGCCTTCTTGATCATTGGCTGCGGCTTCAACTCCTCTTCACTGAACGAGTGTCTTCTGGGATCAAAGTTTGGGTGGTTTTGGACACCAGAAGCACTCATGTCTGAAGAATCCATATCAAACATTCCAATCACATCTGGGCCGCTGCCTGTCGGCGTCAGAAGAGGTGGACAGGAGGACGAAGAGGAGGAAGAGGGCGACTCACAGGAGTCATTCATACTGGTCTGACTCCCTGGAATTGAAGGGAAGAGACATCTGCATTAAATGCTGTTATCTGGTGTGCATAAATGCAAAATAAACTCAGAGTCAAATGTAAAGAGATGACGGCACTAACTCTGACTCAAACTCAAAAGGTTTCTGCAGTACCTACAACTGACCACCAGATGGAAGCAGCGGGTTTCCCTCTCTCTCTCTCAGTGTTAGAAATAAAGATTATTTTGCCAGCAGCTGATTTAAAGCAATAAGAGACCTTTTTTCAATCCGTTTCATACACATCAGCAAGTTTTCACAGTGAACTTGATGATTAAAGCCTATTTCCAAAGAAATAACATAATTGTGTTATGCCACTTAATAGATATAATCAAAGAATTGGTTGGATAATTAATTATGCACCTGCTAAGTCTTGTGTAATTATGGCATATGTTTCTGCATGCAAACCAGCTAAATAAAACCATAAATATAAACTTCATAATCCCTCTCAATAAGGGACACTGCACTAGCTATAACAGGAACAATAACTACAAATATTGGATTAATTAGTAAATGATTTTGGCAACTTTTTAATCAAAGAATTTACTCAAAAAATACATTTTTTTTGCATGGATTTAAGCCAATATCGTGAACTAATGTGAAAATCTAACTTTGGAAACGTTATGTAACTTTTCACCGCTCCCCTTTAAAACCAGTTTCTTTACTTGGGGCCACCATAGGGCTATACATCACCCCACCCCCTTTAAGGCCCAATGCACCTTACTCCCTCTGAAAGCACCATCAAACTTAACCCTTGGTTTCAGGATCAGGATAGAAAATTTAACTGTAAAAGATTTAATTGTATATCTACAAAACAATGTCAAGCTGAGTGAAAATCACAAATTCCACTGACAGAGACTTAAGTTGCATTACAGTGGTACTTTATGTAAGTTTATTGTGTGAAAAGTATGTCCATGAATTATACTGTAAGAATATCAATTGCATTGCATGCATATAATGTGATATAAAGAACAGAAAAAATAGGTTTTATATATATGTATAATAATATGCTAACCCTGTTGTCAATTGATCTTGATATCATGCTGTTTAAATCCCAGAAGCAGAAGCTAGTTCATGCCAGCACTAGTTCAGAGTTTTGTTGGAACAGAAACCAGAACTCCCTTTTCCAGCTTTTTGGGCAGCTCTGGAATGCAGACGGGCAAAGTAGATTTGGTGTATTTTTGTTCACGTGTCCTACCATCTTAATAACATGAGGCTTTCATTTTGGGAAAAAAAAAAAAAGCTCCGATAAGTGACCACACACTTTTCAAGACTTGTACAGCAGCATTCCAGCGAGGCCTGAGGCTGCTGAAAAGGCCTGTTCAAAATTTATGAAGCAGTGTTTTGGTAGTCTGCATTTTAGGCTACAGCTCCTCCAGTTTCAAGCTTTGGCAGGGATGAGGTGAAATATTCATTTATTTTCCAACGGTAAACTCAGGAAGAGTGAAATGTAACTTTTACTATTTCTTATGTTCTTTTTTTTTTAGTTCTTGTGACAATAATATCTAATTTTTTTCAGGTAATTCTATGTTATTATATAAAGTTTTAACATTTTTATCAAACAGTATTGATGTTTTAAAATTTGGATCTACTTGCGGAAAGGTCGAAGCTCTTGAGTCAAACCTCCCATGATAACATTGATAATTCTATTCACGATATCAGTTTAGTGACTGTTATTCATTGCTGATCATATGTTCAGTTTGAAGTCCAGTAGCACAGGGAGGGAAACGCTTCCTGTTGTTGGCCGTCCCTCCTCCTGTGGGCTCCTCCCACATGTCTACTGGCCCTGCCCCTAGTTCTCTCACTCCAGTACTCCCAGCCTCCACACGTGTACCGACGCGTGCACATGGCTGTGGCGTATGAAGTGAGGAGAGATTTAAAGACACGCAACCGCAAACACTCCACACACTGCTCTCCCTGTGTCTTTTTCTCTCATAGTAGTGTTTTGACCCTGCTGCCCACTAATCATTGGCTGGGAGAGAATGCTGATTGTACTGTACACTGCAGTACATAGATCACATGCCAACCTACACTGAACCTCCTTGTCATTGCTATGAAGTTGACTCATCAAAAAAGCTCAGGACTTTTTTGCTTGTTTGTTTGTTTACAGCTCCTCAACCTTTAAGCAACTCCACAGCTCTTATTTTCCCTCAAACCCACTAATGTTTAGCATGCTCCGGAGCAAAAGATTAAAGAAAACAGCAGTGTTTTAAGCTGAATTTCATTTAAAGCCATGCGACGCATTTAAAGCTATGCCTTCAGTTTGACACCAGATCCCAGATTTGTTCTTTGTCACAGTAGTACTTATTTAAAACTAATATGAGAGATGAAGTGCTGAATCAGATGCCCATGGGAACACTACAGCCTCATCACATAACCTTGTTTGCATCTCAGCTTATATTGAACAGTCTCATATCAGTGGCAGGGGACACTGTGTCTCTTTCAGTTTGTCAACTCTGCAAAGCTTGCAGAATCCTCTCCCACAATTGCTGCTGTGAAATGATAAGGATAAACCTTAACAGTGAACTGTGGTTGTTCATTTTCACGCTGTGGCACAGCTGACCCCATCTTCCCTCAATAACATCTCTGCCAACTCACCATGCAGACAGTCAGTTCCCCCTGCAAGACCCTGTGGCTGAGCCACCTCCAGACCGATGAGTGATGGGGACGAAGAGGAAGTGGGTGACGAGGATGTAGATCCAGGTGGAGATGATGGGGGTAGGCACTGGGAGCTCTGGTTGGGCACAGCTGACTGGGAGCTCTGTGAAGGGATCTGGGCGGAACTGGAGCTGTTGTTGCTGTGCATGCTGCCCATTCCATTTTCTGTCAGAAACTCCTCCAAGTCCATGTACTGCAGCTGGAAGAGCCCTCCATCTGCAGGCACGCTGCGATCCCACAAGAGAGGCCCCAGGAATTGGTTGTAGCTTCCTCCTCCATTTCCTCCACAGCCATTGCTGCTATTATTGCTGACTATTCCATTTCCATTTCTCATGGGGCACACTCCCAACGAGTCCTCATCAAGGTCCAGTCTGACTTTGTCTGCCACAGAGAAGAAAGTTCAGGATGAAGGGAAAGAACTCTTTTGGTGTGACTTTAACAGTTTATAACACATATGTCAGTTCTAACAAAGTCATGTAGTAGCAGTAATATATGTAAATATATGTATATATATATATATATATATATATATATATATATATATATATATATATATATATACAGAAACTACATTGTAACAGGTGAATTTATAACATGCACTTCTGCAACATCACCCTTTCTTTCTCTTTCTCATAAGAATCACAAACACACACTCACAAATGGACCAGATGGTAGCTGAGTTGCAGCATTAAGCAAGCGCCAAAACCAATTTGTTGTCATAACATATACATAAGCTCCTGAACAAATCTCACAATTGTGTTTGCCATGTTTGGCAGAGAGAGCAGAAATGCATGCCTGCATTCAGCAGTACAGTTAAACCAAAACGTGTTCACACCTATTGTAATCTGCATCCTAATTTTAAATTGCAGCAGGGATTATAATCCCAGTGAATACCCATCCAGGTCACTGAGGAGTCATCTTAAGCATGTGCGATGGTGCATGACACTTTGGTGCAAAATTTGGTGGTTTTACAAGCGGTAAATGACAGATTTAAGGTTGATTGCAATGGTGAAAGTTGGTTGAATAAAGGTGTAATTTATTTAATCTTATTCTACTTTTTCTCATTTTCACATATAAATAAACAAGACTGTCAACATATGAAACAAATCAGTAAGTTTCTCACCTTTTGTGTCACATGGGTTTTTCAAGCGGTGGTCTCCCTTCATGGGGTGCTGCAGGAGGGATTTCAGACCAGCCATAGAGTTGACATGCCCCCCTGTGAGAGAGCCTGCAGGCTGAGTGCAACTTCCAAACTGAGGGCTTGCCCCGGCTGGGAGGTCTGGGGTTGGAAGCTGGGAGAGCTGCCTGGACATCCTGGAGCAGATGGGGTCGTGCGCACACACCTGGGGCACTTGAAGAGTGATGAACCAATCTAACCAAAGTACCTACCAATAGGACAAGTATGTTGGATGGCTGTGTGTGTGCAGGAGAGGTGGGGGTGAGGAGCAGAGAGAGAGATAGGCTGTTTTGAGATGCATCCATGCAGAATAAAGCAACTTTTGCATTGAAATTATACACAGAATTAATTATGCAGCTGTAAAATATTAACAACATCTTGGAAAACACGTGCAAGGCTTACCTTTCAGTCGTTCTTAAGTCGATATCCCTATTCCTTAGCAGATATATTTTTCTCGAAGTACTCCATTACTACTGGACGCTGTTAAAACTGTTTGTTAGATCAAGCTGTTATTCACGGTGGACCACTGTTAGGTGGTAAAAATCAGACCGTATAAGCAAGAATATTGTCCATAATTTGAAGAAAAAAATGCAAAAGGCGTGAAAACGACAATAAAGTCGCACTATGCACGCGCAGGAAAATGTCACGACTGAAACTTGTCGAAAAGTATCCCGAGTTAGTTGTCCGGGTTCAGAAAAAAAAATCCCAAAGAATATACTTCCTCCGTGGAAAACAAAACCGTGGAGAAACTGTGTGTACTGAAAAACAACGCGAGCTAACTGTATTGGTCAGATGACAAGTTGTATTGCTGCTTGTCTCCTCTGCTGTGGCGCTCTGCTGTCCGTCAGGAGGAGGAGGAGGGGTCGTTTCCTCTTTCTGTCTGTACTTTTCTTTGCATCCGGTGGATGCAGTCACGGGCGCACGGGCTTGGATCTGTGTTTGGGCCGCGCGACGTCCACGTCCGACCGTTCTCTCTCCCTCTCGCTCTCAGCTGGAACAGACACGGGCACTTCACGTGACGTCACACCCCGCGGAACAAGTGAGAGAGGCGGGGCCGGCTTTGGCAGATCTCTCAATTCTACCTCATTATTTATAAGGCAAACCTACCCTCGTGCGCACCTCGAGGAGAGCAGGCTGTTTGTTTTGTCTGACAGGTACAGTCACTGTGACTTTATCTGTCCATACGTGAAGAACATGGGGAAAAACTCAAGTTGGTTTCAGTGCGATGACAAAAACAAATTCATTTCGGCCCACTATTAAACTTTGCCGTTAGAAATAAACAATTTGTTTTGTTTTTTTCTGTAACTTAATAACTGGAAATTTTAGTGATATATAATCAATCAAATTCAACAGATTTTTTTCTGTCTGTAATGATCAGGCAATGCTTAACGATTTTTCCAGTTTCCTTGTAATCCATGGAAAACGTGAGTCGACCTTTTTTTCAGGCGAGGAACGCTCCAGCACGTTGCCTCCCGGCATACAATAGCTGCTCCTACTCACGTGTAAGAGGCACGCGGAGACCATGCCTGCCCGCTCGCGGCTCTGGCTCTGATTGGCTCTGGAAAGTAGTTGCTCCGCCCTCCTCGAGCAGGCATTGGGCAGAAATAGGTCGAACAAACCCGCCCGCTCGGATTCCCCCCGTGCATGCCAATGCCGCGTGAGGCGAGTTCGAATGCAAAAAAGCGCGAGGGCTGTCCTGTCTACTGTACACTTGCAAAGCACGAGCAAAACAATGCGCGCCGCAGGAATTCACCTGTTTTCCTCCTGAGTAAGACAGGCAGAAGCTGACGTAAATACATTAAACATAAGTCATCACACAAAAACAATATGACCCGAGAGCAAACTGGAGGATGACAATGCTGTCAGCTGCAAGTTTCACTCGTTTTATGAGGCATTCCTTTCAAACAAAAAAATTACCAAAAATACAACCAACTGTGCTGAAACATTTTCCGCAGTTAACTTTAATACCTCACACACCCATGCCACTGCTTTCATCTTATTGCAACAGATCACGTCGCATATTATAAAAATTAATACAAGTTTACCAAGACAACTTTAAGATCTCTTTAGATATAGCTTCATTCAACTCCCACAATTACCATGTGATGCTTAATGATTGTTTACTTTGTGACTTTAATCCTGTAGTAAACACCAGTCGCACAGTTCACACAGTCCTCCAGCACTCCGCCTCTCCAGTCCACACCATATCACAGTTTAATCCATGTGACTGGCACACACATCCCCACCAGGCCAAGAGCATTTTAATGAGATGCTTACTGCCATCTTGTGGAGCTACAGCTGAGAACTTTTAAACAGTCATTTATTGTTAGTGAGGTGGCAATTTTAGGTAAACATTTATTCATTATCCTGGAGTTTTTTGGCTGAAAACCTTAGCAGCCAAGTGCTGTTTTGGAATTTATTGGTATATCAGCTGATTATATAAATGGCCTGTGCATTTGGAGGGGCAATAATAACTTGCTCATGTCCATTGACAACCAATTTTGTACCATTTTTTCAAATAATGCTGTAGATCAACGGCATCAAGAAACGAAAGGAAAACAAATTATTACACTTAAGGTTTATTCATTACTGAAATATAATCAACTACTGACTTCTCAGTAAATAATGTGATAGAAATCTACTAAAACTATTTTCTTTATAAGGAAAAAAAACAAGGCTTGACAGGGGTATGAACATTTCTTGTGAGAATAAAGTGACAGAATGTACTTAAAACTTATTTTTCTTTATAAGAAAAAAAAGGCTCGACATTAATTATATGATTGCAACTCAGCAAAAATTAAAATATAGAAGGGGTAAGTATAAGATTGGCATGAAGACTGATTGGGTTACATACATAAATACATGGAATATAACATTTGTTTCTATAATGGTAGGTCCTTGTCTTAAACACACCGTGAAGTACTGTAGAAATAATCACTGCTAAAAAGAGCATACAAATAACATGAGATAACATGTTACAGTACAGTCAACTCGTTTAACCTGTTTTCAATCTCTTGGTATAAAAGCTAGGAATATCTCAAATAACTGAAGTAAAGTGAACATAATAAGCAAGGCTTCTTGTAAGATTCTTCATTTTGGCAGGAGAGGGATCCTTGTTATGCTAATTACCAGCAACCTTGACATTTAATCTATGTGATTAAATCATTAGGGAGTATAGCGCAATTTTCAAATCAAGTTTACACTACAAATGTCTGGGGATATACTGAATAAACCATCACATACTGTAGGAGTGATTTCACAACCTCAGCAAAAAACTTGACCAGAGAACAAACATGCACTGACAACAGAAGATCTTTGTCCCCATGTCCCTACTCCTAATAAATGCACTTTACATTAAAAAAAAAAAATCCTCAGTCTAAGTGAACAACAACAAGACAAAATACACAGCAGAGACAGTTATCATACAGCAAGAGGAGTAGCAGGGATTTTAGTTATGGGGAAGAGAGATACATTAGCAGGTCATTTCACCTAAACTTGTCTAGTTAACTGCACAGTGTCAGCCAAGCATAGTGTCAATGCACTTAAGGGGTTATTTAACGATCCTATGGAAACAGTCACGTCTTTGAAAACATCTTCCAGTATAATCTGGAAGAATCTCAGGTAATATTTTATGGGTTGTTCTACAGTAGTTGTTAACACACTCATTCTAATAGTCAGCAGAGTAGATGCAACAGAGACAAGTCAAATTCTCCAACAGGCAGATGCCTTTTCAAGTCCCTTTTTTTCTCTTATTTTCCCATTTTAAAGTTGGAAAAAAAAAATCCTTCATGTATGCCGCTCCTTTTAGACACCAAGATGTTCAGTGTCTGTATGGTCCCTGTAGGAATGACATCTCCTCGTGACTTTCATGGGTCTGTCTTTCTCCTGGTCTATTGGAAAGCTTCAGCCTCACTGCATCTCCTCTCTGCAGTCCTTGAGCCCTGCGGCAGCAGGACACCTTGTGCCTGTGAAGAAGTGTAGCATTCCAAAAGCGAGCAGAGCAGTGCCGGCAGGAGAAAGTCCCTCTGGCGCGATGGGAGGCCCGATGGATGAAGGCTGCCAAAGGCCTGTGAGACTGCTTCCCACACACACTGCACCTTAAACGCTCCTGAGTGGTCAAGGCTTTTTGTGGGTGTTTCACCACCATGTGGATCAGCAATCCCGCTTTACGGGAAAACACAGAATTGGGGCATATGGGACATCCAAAACGTTTCACAGGAACTTTGAGGGACGACAGGATCTGGACCTTTACTCCACCAGTGTTGACAAGCTTATAGCCTCCACCACCTGATCCTCCTCGCCTAATCGTCAAACGAAGAGAGCCTTGTTTCTTATTCAACTGCCCTCTTATTGTACAACTTATCCTTTTCTTCCTTTTGACTCCATCGAAACTTACTATATCTTGGGACTCCCACTTATTTTCCCTCCAATTTCTCCTATGGGACTTTTTTTTTTTCTTCTTGTGTCGTCTCATGTCATCGTGGGACAACTGGATGTTGCAGTCAAGGTGTTGGTGGGACTGGGTGTCTGACTGATGATGAGGATGATGGTGGGAGTGATGGTGATGGTGATGCAGATGGTGATGTTCAGTGGAGGGCAGTTCCGTGAGGGGCTGGAACGGAGCTGTGGTGTGAAGCGTGCGGCTACGGGATCCTGCTGGATAAATGTGCTCTCCTTTCACCCCAGCTGGGGAATGCGGGTGCTGTGGGGGCATGATTGTAGAGTTGGGAGGCAGAGGCTGAGAGTAAGATGGAGCATTGGAGGCAGAAGTCTGGGCTGCTGCAGCATCATAAAAGAGGGGGGAGTAACCAGCTGGTGGTTGTGGAGGTGCCTGTTGGTGGCTATGGGTGACAACGGTGAGGCCCTGCCCACCATGGCTTTCAGTGGAGGGGGCCATCTGTAGCAAAGCATTGGTGGCCGCCTCGCTCTCAGATGCCGACTGATTAACATCAGTCCCGCCTCTGTTGTCTCCAGACCCACTGCTGCCCTCTTGCGGGTTAGATGGTTCAGCGCGTGTAATCCCATGCTGGGACTGCCTGTGTCGAGTGAGGCTATTAGAATAAGCAAATGCTTTCCCACACACCTCACAGGAGAGCTTTTCGCCGCCGCTTTCATGAGCAGTTTGGTGATGGGCAGTCAGATGGAAGTGATGACGGAAAGACTTCCAACATATAGCACAGGTGTAGAGTCGTGGAGGTGGTGGGGGTTGTGGTTGGGGTGGAGGCTGCTGAGGGTTGGTGTCTTGCGGCTTGACATCTTGAGTGTAGGGGTAATAAGAGGAGGTGCTTGGTGCTTGGTTCTGGTTTCTGTCTTGCGCCACGCTACATTGAGGATTTGGGTTAAAGCTGTTAAGGTTCTCTGGAGCTGGTGTTGTGGGCACCTCTTCAAGCTCCCCTTTCTGGTGGAGTTTGCTGTGCCTCCTGAGACTCTGGGAGTAACCAAACTCTTTCCCACAGATGGTGCATTTGTAATTCTTGGCCCCAGAGTGGACTGTTTGATGCTTGCTGAGGTGAAAAGCCTCTCTGAAATACTTTCCGCAGATAGTGCAGTGATGGGGCTTTTCTCCAGTATGTATGCGGTCGTGCCTGCGAAGCGTCTCGCGACGTGCAAATCCCTTGCCACAGACGCTGCAAAGGTGAGTGCGTGGTAGCCCACTAGGCCCCATTCTGGGGGTGTATTGCCTACGTTTTGGAGGCTGTCCACCAGATGCAGGATCTTTCTTAGCTCTTGGTTTGCGTGGACGTTTTGGTTTGGCAGTTGGATTCTGTGGGTTGTTGCTCATAGCCTCCTGGCTCCCACCACCTCTGAAATTCTTATCCAAACCAGATGTGGAAGAAGGTGAGCCTAGAGGTCCTAAACCAAGACCACCTAGCAGGCCTCCTATGATGTCTCCCCTATCATCCCCTCTATTTCCACTGTTACTAGCTGCTGTTATTGCAGAGATTGCATTATTGACAGAGCTAGTGACATCATCCTCTGAGTCATCCAGTAGAGATGAGAGGGGCAGGTGGGGCTGTTGCTGTGGATGGTGGTGCTGGTTGTGGCTCTGTGAGTGTGGATGCAGTGTTGGGGCCAAGGGTGCCTTTCTCAGAGCTGGACCCGCCATCCCACTTCCACAGGGGGAGGCACCAGAGTAGCATGGAGATGGGTTACCTTGAGAACGGTGGTCATCATGGTAGCCTGTGTAACGATTCCGAGAGTAGTCAGTGGGGTATTTACCATCTGTTCTGTCCCTGTCATTTGAATTCCCTCCCCTTCCAGACTGATACAGACCATCACATCCTAAACCAGATTTTGGTTCTCCTTCCCCCACAATGATTACACCATCCTCTTCCTCAGTTTTCCCATAAATAACTCCTCTATTGCTCTGATAAGTTCCCCCTCCTCCATTACCTCCTCCTCCACCCCCTCCCCCGACTCTGTCCTCACCATCAGTTCCTGTTTTGCTGCCCCGTTGTTTAGGTCCCCTACCTGGCTTGCCGCAGGTGCCTGAGGCAGCATGGTTGAGAAGAGAGGTGCTCTCACGGAAGGCACGTCCACAGGCGGGACATCGAAATGGCTTTTCCTCATGTATCTTCTCATGGCGTGTCAGTGACTCTCTACGATTAAAAGCCCGAGAGCAGGTGGAGCAGCCATATGGGCGGGCTGAAGAGTGTATAACACCATGTTGCAGGAGGTGCCCTTTTTTCTTAAAGCCTTTGCCACAATCAGGGCAATGAAATATTTTGTCTGGGCTAGGACAAGAATTGGATGAGGGTTGGCAAGTTTCTTGGGTCGAATGGGGAAGGCTTGGGTCGGTCTGTGTTTTAATGTGAATAGGGTTTGGGCCTGTAGTGGCAGAATTGCTAGTACCTGCTGTGGTTGGCTCATGCATGCGTAAATGCCTACGAAGGCTTGAAAGTTGAGAGAAGCTTTTGCCACACTCGCCACAGCTATAAACGGGCTCTGTATCAGATTCTGCAGAGTTTGGCTGCATTGAGCTCTGGTTATCAGATTTAGAAAGCTGAGAATCATTAGTAACCAGTACTGAGGCAGCAGTGGAAGAGGGAGCAGAGGAGGAGGAAGAAGAAACTACTGATGACGATGAAGATGATGAAGCAAGAAGGGACGATGGGTCTCCGCCCATATTCGTCATACCAACCCCACTGCCAATTAAAGCCGGGGGCTGACTGTGACTTAGTCCTCCATTAGTACTAGTGCTAGGATTACCACTGTGACTACTGTGACCATGGCTGTTACTATTATTACTACTGCTATCAGATTTTCTTTGTGGCAAATAACCAGCCATGGCTTTCTTCCTCCTACTGCTACTGCTACTACTACTACTTCCACCTCCGCTGCTTTCGCCTTTACCATCTTCTTTAGATAAAGATAAATGAAGTGGTAAAGGGAGGGGCAAACCTGCTTCTTGCTGCATTAGAGATGCTATCTGATTTGATGAGAGTACAGGAATGCCCTGGAAGTCAAAGCCACCCAGTGATGAGGGCTGGGAGCCTGGGTGGAGTGGGTGGTGAGGATGAGAATGAGAGTGAGGATGAGAAAGGGTGTGAGGTGGGAGCTGTTGCTGCTGGGGAGGCTGCTGTGAAGCCTGCTGTGGTTGGGAAGTGGAGTGGCCATGTGAGTGAGAAGAATGCAAAGCAGGAGGCGGAGCAAGGCTAGGACTAGGCTCCCCACCTGTTTGACTTAAACCAATTCCTAAGTGATTATGGGTTCCCTGTTGAACAAGGAATTGTTCTAAACTTGCATTAGCAGGCACCCCAGAAAGAAAATACTGATTAGCAGCTAACATGCAACTAAACTGTTGGTGAAGGCTCCGTGCATCAGACTGGGCCCCAACCAACTGGTGTCCCAATGAACTGACTGCACTGCTGCTAGAGGGATTGTTAGAGGTGGCCACAGAGGTTGAAGGGGAAGGAGAGGAAGAGGAAGGACCAGGTGATGCCTGAGGGACAGAGAGGCCAGGATGCAGAGGAGGAGGGGGTGGAGGTGCTGATGTTACTAATCCTCCTAATCCCCCAGCACTCCCACTACTGCTACTTCCCCCAGCAAAGTGCTCAAAGCGACCTACACCTGGATGTAACTGCTCCTGTGCTAGTGCTGCCTCAGACGGGTGGAAAGAGCGCAGGAACTGTGGGTAGCCTGAAGAATGGCTTGAGCTGCTGCTGCTCATCTTGCTTGACTTTGAACGAGAGCTCTGAGATGAGGAAGGCTGTTGTTGTAAAGGTGGGGGAGGAGGGGCACTCATCTTGGCAAAAATGGAGGCAGAATCAGAAAAGGCGTTACCTCTAGACCCCTGCAGGGGGCCCAAGCCAAGTCCAGACAGAAGAGCTCCAGAAGACTCAGCCTGCTGCTGCTGCTGCTGGAGTTGATGCTGGTGAAGCTGCACTTGCTGCTGATGTTGTAGCTGTCGATCTAAACCGAGGCCTTTGAACTGGTGGGCCTGGTGCCCACTTAACATCTCTATAATGTCCAGATTGTATTTTCCAAATTGGAACATTTCCCACTCACTGGCACATGGGGTGCAGGTGCCAAACCTCCAGCGCTAGGAGCGGCTACAATGATCCCACCACTCACTGGTGAAAGACAAACTTTACCCTAAGGGTGAGACTATGCTACTACTTTCTTACTGAAAAGACAGTTTAAAGTTCATGTCTCCAGATTGTTTATCTCTGACGCTGCCACTCCCTGTTGACCATCCACTGCCCACACTCTACATCCAAAATGAGTGGGGTAGCTGAGACGATAAACTGATGATCAAAGGGTAAAACTGTCTTTTTGGTGGTAGATGAGTTCCACCTAATTTCAAAATTGCTTAAAATACTTTTCAGCGAGAAGCATTTCAACTGATGACTTCTTGTCTCCTTTGAGAATTACTGCGTTGATATTTTCCAACACCTAAGCAAGATTCCTCATCCGTGTTCAGTCAAGAAGTTCCTACAGCTGAAAACACAATTCAGAAAGGGACAAAAGTCATAGGGGTTGTTTAGTGATTAAAAACAAATCACTTGCTTAACTAACTAATCAGCCTTTAGTTTATGATAAAAAATGCCGCCCAACTCAGCTGAATCTTTAAAATAAATAAATAAAGCAAAAAAGAAAAACCAATGTGTTGTCTATTGACTTATATTTGGACTAAACCACAATAATGTACGTTATTCAACAGACATTCATCTTTGGCATAACAGAGTTATATATGACAAGAATGAGATTGTTATATTTAGCACAGTGTTCATGGCTGTCTCCAAGCTGTATTTCCCGCAACAGGATATTTAGATACAAAATTTTATTCACGCTATACCAAATTTCTGTTACCGCATGTATTGTAATCCGACGAGTCAAGTTGCTGCACAAAAGCAGTTAAAAACTTTATCAAATGTGAATGATTTTTTTTTTCACCCTGGTAAATATACATTTTATGTTGGATAAAGATAAATTAAACATAAACTCCTCCCTTCCTTTAATTATACACTTTCAAATATTATACCTACAACAAAAAAGCCTCAACATTTTAACTTTTATAACAACTTCCCATGATGGAGCTGTGCTTGAGTGCAGCACAACTAGAATTGCTACATAAATGCAAATTAATTTAATTATTATTCTCCTATTTACTATAAAAGATACATTTTTACCTGATTTTCTTTATGTGGATTTAAATGCTCAATATTTATTCATTATAAGATCACTTATGGATCTTTTAAATAATATTTTAACAACTTTAAAATAAAATCTATGTGCAGTTTATACACCTTAATAAAAATGTTCTTTTTAAAACTAAACTATTTAGAAGTCCTTATGAATTAACCCATCAGGAGTTATAAATGCTGTCAAATACAGGTTAAAGAGTATCAAAGCTTGTTCAGTTCTGTCCCATTTTAACCACCAAACATTATACACTTACATTTTATTCTGATCTAAGAACAGCATGTTCTTCAACAGTTACTTTTATTTAATAGTTTTACATGTGCATTGAAAAGTTTAAAGAAAGTCAAATTGAGTTCTAACTTTTTCTGAGTAAAATGTACATCCAAAGTAAAAAATTATTGGTAATTACCAGAGCAGGGATTAATGGATGTAATTACAATGTCATAATTTAAGTATGACTGGCTTGTACACCAAGTCATGTTGCTGGTACTCTACTGGTTATAATTCGTTCTGTTGTTTCTATATATTTTTTCCTCCTCCTGTTTGTAATATTTTATTAAATTAATCAAAGACAGTCAACTTTAAGAATATCTCATCAATTCAAACTACCAAAACGACAGATTTTCCTCCTTTTAATATTCATTTGCAAACAAAAACAAAAAATAAGTAGTATTCAAAAGATTAATTTTGTGTTTAACTTGACGATTCATTGTATGATGCCACTTCAGAAGAGGTTAAGATTTCTCCACATTCAATATAATTACTTACCTTTTAAAATCTTACCAGTTCCTCTAAATGATGCGATGATGAACCTTCAGGGGAATGAGCACCCCTGGTAAACGAGGAAGATAATGTATCGCACATTAGACTGCTTCTCATTTTAATGTAAATCTGCAAACCTGCAAAGAAAAGCAGAAATGCTACAAATCACCACCAGTATACTTGCTGCACAGTGTAAACATTAGCAATACGTTTCTAACGTTAGTAATAACCAATACAGTTGAGGTAACAGTCCTGTAAAAGTATTGGCTAACATTTGAATGGGGGAGAGAAAGGAAAAACATTGCACGCGCTTGCATACAAAACTTCGCGTTTCTCTTTAGCATCAAATTTTACACGAGCTCATCGTGTTTGGCTATTTGGTGCCACACGCAATTGAGAAATGCCACACGGCTGCTAACGTTAGCCATTATCCCAAACCACAATGTTAAACGCACGCCGACTAACGTTAACATTATTATGCTAGCGCTAGCATATAGATCTGCGTAACCTATATTCGGCAAATGTTTACCTACGCATCCAGTTGCAGAGCACAGTTGCAGATGGATGAGGCCTGTCACGCCTTCTTATAACTAGCTAGCTATCTATCGCCCGCTTCCATTTCTGCGTGCTGTTTTCCAGTCGTTAGCCAGAGCCATTTTCACTGATGCTGAGCTGGGTGGACGCTTACACCGATGCCTGCTAAAAGAAGAACTGACGGACACTGCAGCAGCCTCCTCGCCTTTTGATTAGGGCCGCTTGCGCCGACAAGGATCTTTAGTTAAATATTTCGACAGGCGAGAAAAAAATTAGACGCTCGGTGGTAATATTTTTTGGGTAAAAGTGAGTGACGTGTGCTCCCCTAACATTGGTCCTTTCCGGCCCTTGTAATATTTCCGGGTAGCAGCAGCAGTGGGGCTCATGGACGGTGGTTTAGGGTTCACAGCGCGGATTCGCCATGACTCTAGTCCGCGTAGACATGTTCATACAAGTGTAAATATTCATTTTATCTGTTGATGCCACTTTCACACCCAGACTTGAGCAGTACATTACGCTTATCTGATAGGATAACAGGTTATCTGTCTTGGTTAAATTCTTACCCTAAGGCTCTATACTCCGATGTCTCGCGGCCCAGTAGAAAAACATGATATTTTAACTTTTTTTCTTAAAATGCATAAAATGAATTTGGGAGAGTTTTCATGGTAGTAATAACACAAACAAACTATGTAATTTGTGGCTAAATGGGTTATATCATCATTGTAGACTATACATCTGTGCATGTTTAACATTTGGAGAGACGATATTGTGTCAGGACATTAAAAAGTTAATGATTCATTAGTAAACATATGCCATAGAAGCAAAAATAATAATTCAGTAAAGCAAGCAGAAAATATAAGACAAAAAGCAAAACACACCTTTATCATGTTTCTGGTCCAATTTTTTCCTCTCTTTTTTGTCTGTTTTAGCTTTTTTTTATATAGATTATGTAACCTAATTTCCAACAGGTTTCTGTAAGATGATTATAGTAATGCAATAGTAGCAAGTAGTGCAAAGTCAAAGGTTGGGATTTTTAAATATAGGCTTACTTTAAATTTGGCAGTAACACATTTACACATGTTAACTTTCTTCAACAACAATGTTACAGAAACCATATGCACACACCGCCCTAAAAAGCAGATGTGTTTCCATTTATGGAGTAACTTTATGGAATGGACTAAGTGATGATTTAAAATTATGTAATAATATTATTCAGTTTTAAAGAATGTACAAGAAATTCTTATTGGATAAATATAAAAAAGAAGAGAACTCATGATTTATTTTGCTGCTTTAAATTTTGCCATCTGGCTGATGACTTTCAGTATGTAAACTGTGTATAGAGCCATAGAACTGTGTAAATTAATAATTGAAAATAAGGAGTAGTATTTAAATAAGCCTTGGGCTTCCTTCTGCTCCTTCTCAAAGAAGGTATAATGCTACACAAATGTGCATATTTGTTTTGTATTGTATATGTGTTTGAGATCAATTAAAAAAAACAATGCAAACATGGCAAATGAAGACTGAAAAGTTTCCCCTTCTTGCTTCAGATAGAAGTTCAGTTGCTGAATAGTTTGAGCGTCTTTTGTCTTTATTTTTAATTCCAGACTATGTTCAATGTTTGCAGTGGATAGATCTTGGGTGCAGGGGCTGAAGTTTAACAACTAGTATGTAGAGAAGTGTGTAGTATCAGCTTGCTGCAATAAGCATGACCTTCATTAAAAACATTGGAAGGTTAACAACATATGTTCCAGTCCATGTATAAATAAGTGCTGCAATGACACGTGCATTTCCACAATGTGATCTAATCTTTATCATAGATACTGGCTTAGAAACTGAATGGTAAGCCTAATTGTGCTTCTGGAGACCGCAGGATGCATTTTCCTTGAGTTCCAAAAACAGTTTCAGTATATCATTTGTCACAGGATTGCACAACAACTCAATCTGTCAGAGTTTGGCCTGAAAGCTGTTGCAGTCATTTTAACGACATAATTATGACAACATTTTAAAGTCCCTCAGGCTTTGAATATAGGCCGCACAGTGGTGATCAGTTGCTTTGGATTGTTGTCTTCTTACACAACCCAATTTCAGCCAAGCTTTAACAACTGGACAGACGTTCTCTTATTTGACTCTCAAATACTTTGGTATGCAGAGTAGTTCAGTTGATTCAGCTACTGCAATCTGTCCAGTTCCGGTGACTGCCAAACAAGCTCAAGCCATCACCCCAACACCACTCTGCTTGAAAGTTGGTATTAGGTGTTTATTTTTTTCTCTGAATTTGTTACTGGGCATTATGGACAAATGTCCCCACCTTGGTCATTTCTGTGTAAAGTACATGTGTGGTTTGTTAAGATGTAACTTTGGAACCTAAATCTTTCCAAGTTCATTTTGGTGATAACAAGCTTTCTCCTTCCCCTTAAAAAGAAGCCATACTTGTCCAGTCTGTGACTATTTGAACTTTAATGTTTAATATGTGAACTAGAGTCTGAGATGTAGCTCTAAGGTGTTTTGCAGTTTGTTTGACCTATAGATGGTCTAACTTGGGAGTCAAAGCTGAGACGTCCTCTATCAGGATGTTTGACAACCATATCAAATGCTTTCTACTTGTGAATTATCTTTGTTCTACAAATGGTTGGAAATGGCTTTAACACTCTTATCAGATTGGCGGGCAGCAACATTTGCTTCTCTAGGATGCATGCTGATGACATCTCTCTTTTGCATTGTCTTAACACAAGTGAAAGTTTCAGACCAGCAAACTGCTGTTTTGATAAGCAGCACCTGCTTAATATTTAGGCTTTTATTTTTGTGCAAAATAAACCTCTTTTTGATCTCCTTCTCTCTATCCAAATAACAAACACACACAAAGAAATAGTTTAGCATTTTAATACCACTACTGGAATAATTGGATTAAAGTCTTAAAAGTGTTCAGTAGCTGTTAGTTATTATGTAAGTTGTGTTGTGCAAAAGTAGAGAGACTCAGAAGCTCAGGCTACATAATCAAGATGTGTTTTCAAAGATAAGCCCCTGCTTTTTTAGTATATACTGAAAAATGTTGAAAATATAACCGTTTTGTTAAAAAAAAAAAAAAAGAAAGAAAAACTATTGACCACCAATAGTCTTTGCATTTCAAAACCAAATTTCTAAAAACTGTATCTATATATGTCATTTCAAAATAATCATCAAATGATTAGTAAATGATCATTTTAGAAAAAAGGACAGTACTTGCTATGTTTGTGTATTTTGAAGTCGTCATTAGGTAGTGACTAACCTGAAACAAAAGACAGTCCATTGTTCAGGTGAGCTTTTAGTTCTATAATTAAAAACAAAAATCTGAGCAAAGCTTTCATTCTCAGTTCATCTTTGAGGCACTGAACCTCCTGGTGGTGAAATGTTCCAACTGCAACATGCACATTAGAAGCAGCTAGAGAGGAAGTCAAACATAATATTTTCTGTGTCCTTTGAGTACCGCCTCTAAAAATTGTTTCTGCAACAGCACAATGGCTGGTGCCTCTTGCTCTTTCATTTCAAATGTCTCGCTGCAATAAATGTAATCACAGGAGGCTTTAAATATGAGCTACGAAGCTCAACTCTCACTATAAGGATCCAGCAGGTGCACCATGATATAACTCTGCGTTCAGATGATCGAGAGTGGATTTCATTTCAGTGTACAGTTGTCCGCTCCCAGGAGCACTCTACAGCCTTACTGTGGCTTATACAATATATATATCGGCCCAGTGAAATGGGATTTTACTGCAGATCCACTCTGAGTGTTTACTAACCTACTCAAGCATAACAGGCTTTTTGTTCATATAGCTGCAGCTTCTGTTTTGACCCCTTATACAACATTCATTTGCCTCATGATTACCATATTTAGAATACCTATTTCATGACATATTGTTTCTGACTGAACCTTTTGTCTCAGAGCTGTCCGTGTTTCCACATGCATTTGTCAGTCTGGTCTGCATATGTCAAACATATGTCACATTCAGTGTGAGTCTTGGCCGAGACATAGAATAAAATCCCCCTGCCTCGGGCTATGTGCAGTGTTATTGAGTTTAACATGTATTTTTTCACACAGTCGTTTCTAATTTATATTTGCAACCTGCAGGACTTATCTGCACAATATGCTATGTTACATTTAAAACCTTTACATATGAAAACACAAGTTTTTGAAATATGGTTCAATGCTCTCGGTGAAACTGTTCAACATTGTTTAAAAAAAACCCAGCACCAACCAGCTTCACTGGTAAAATGATGAATGCAATAAGCAGTAATATTTTTGATTAATTTATCTAAAGTACAACATCATACAGTAATATATAAAATCTAAGATACAATGGCACTTTCACAAGAGTCTATAACATGTTTAATGGAGAATGCCAGGCATGGCCACACGCTGGGAAAAATGTTTATTTTTTTGTATTTCTTTCTTAGTTTGCTACATTTGAATCTTTTTAATTAAACTCAAGATATGACAGTACTTGCTTGTGCATTTAATGTGCATTACAATAAGACAGATATTACAAATATACTTCAACATATTGCTTATTTAAATTTACATAGGTTTTAACCTGCCAGGGAACTAAGATGATTTACTGGTGTTGCTGCTCGAACAGAAGAGCAGTGTTTCACCCATAAGGCATTCATTGAAACACAACTGTAAGGTAAATCAGTATAGAGTGTATAACAACGTATAATGTATATAATAGTAATTGCCTGTTGCAGCTCTTCAAGTCCCATTGTGCAAACCCAAATGAGAATTTGGGGCTCAAGAAAATACTAATTTAATTAAATTTAGAAATAAAAAGTAGATTTTGTTTTAATTTATCGTAAGATAAGTTTAAGATATATCATTTTTTGTCTCAACTGCAAAATTGAACAAAAAAGTTGGAATAATAATTTTTATTTACCACTATGTAATGTTGCTCGTCCTTATCTAAAGACTTAAAATTTTTTCTGGTATTGCGGATATCAAATGATGAAGTTTCAGGTTTTATTTTTGTCACTTTCTTTCTGTAAACACATCATATGGTGTACACCACCATGTCATATGTTTCTTAAAACATTCTACCATATTTTTTTTATTTACTTAGTTTGTCTAAGCAAATACACACTCATACACACATATCTGCTAAACTTATTGGTCTTACCACAATACATGCTGCCAGTGAGGGCTGGTCCATGCCAGATGCCTACTATGCCAAAGAAGGTGATGCTGCCTTTAAATTGGACTAATACGGGGTTTCCTTTTGGAGGAAATTATAAAGCAGTATTTGTGAGTATACAGCAAATGTATTTTAAAGCTTAACAAAAGATTGTCTAAGTAATCCATATGGAACATGATTATCAGGTATTGATGAATGACAGTTCTTAATGCAGTTCTATCAGAGTAAGCAAAGATCACATCTGCTCGGTGTAGCCTTGCTCCCTTGCCCGTAATGCACCAGAATTTCACCAGATTTCTTGGAATGTTTAGTTATTATTCTTTCTAAATCAAGATTTCCTTTCCAATCTTTTCAGACAACAGCGCTTTTAACAGTCCAATGTTTTTTGTTAGCAAACGTCTCCATATCTTTGCTACTGAATCTTTCTGTCTTGAGTCACACTGCTATGTAAAAAATCACAATTGTAATTGTTTGAAATACATTTCTAAGCCTAATTATTCAGTTAGTATCTCTTATCTCAACTTCTTTTGGATATTTTGTGGGTCAGAAATGTGAACATAGTTGAATATTAACTATATAACAAATAAAAGATGCAAAACTTGAAAAAATAAAAAGTGTTTTATGGGTCTTATTGGACTGACTTTTTTTAGATTTGGTTTTGCAATTTCATAAGTTTTGAACTTTTTCTGAAATGGGGTTTCAAAATAAATGGCACACCCAGATGAAAACTTGACAAAAAAGTAAAGTAAATGGAAGTAAATGGGGGTAAATCTGTAGACTGAAGAGATTGCAGAAAACAAATCAGAACACTGGAGTCTGAAAGAAGAGACTCAAACTGTTCATAGATTCAGACTTGATTTTTACCTTGATTTACAATGCATATCAGAGATTCTCTAATGCTCTAAAACTCACACACTCCACAACAAACAGGACATTTTTCCCACAAACTTTATTATACAAATTCTTTATAAGTCACTGTCGTATCCAAGGGGATCAATGCATTAAACAATAAGAGAAAGGTTTTATTGAAATTAATAATCATGAAAATAAATCCTTGACTTTTCATTAATGGACACTATTCCTGTCCATTTAAAGATGGCCATTAAGCATTATCCCTTTAAATGAATTCATAATGGTGAAATCACACACCATATTCATTCATTTCTCTCTGAAAACAAGCTTTTAAGCATACCCGTCTTTGTATTAGTTCCTCATTGTGAAAATAAGTAGATAAATAAATATATAACCCCTAATCGCCACCTAGGAGGCTTTGACGATAAAAAGACAACAAAAACTTTATGAATTTGGCACTGTACAATTCATTAGTTACTAACACATATTTTTCTTGAATGTTCAAATTAATGTCGAAGAGATCACTCAAAGTATTCTGATTGTACTAGCTATACAAAATACAATACTTGCACAAATTAGATTAACCATTTATAAAATTGTGATGAAGTGTTTTGATGGATATGGCTTGTGAGTTATTACAGACTTTGCTACAGACCTTTTGTGGCTATATTAAAAAAAAATCAATTATAACTGTATGTTGTCTGTCCTATTTCCCTGAAAAAGACACTGCACTCAAAGCTTTCAGGTTTCCGTGAGACCTCTGTTTTGTTTTGTTGCCTTTGTTTGTTTGATTGATTTGTTTTTGTTTTCTTCCCATCTGTGCAATAAACATTCATCTGAACATACATACATTATGAAATCACAGGCTTAGCATGTACAACCCATGATGAGTTAGTGGGTCAGGCTGCTGCAGAAGAGACAACAGACTGTCTGTAGCCCATCTATCAAACTCATCTATCCCCGCTAAGTTGTCTACACACAATAAGAAGGCTGATGTATTTTTCCCCAATAAATGTTTTTGTACCAGAGTGGAAACCTAAGTAATCACTTGAGACCATCAAGTCATAAGGCTGATGTCTAGGCACAGTACATACAGCTGGAAAATTGGCCATACAAGCATGGATGACCTTGAAATCCAGGCATGCTGTCAATGCCTCTCAATGAAATGGAGCTGGCATGCATCAAGATTTGGAATATCTTAAAAACTTTATGACCAGATGTATGAAAAAACAACTAGTCATGAGAATGCTAGTTATCTAAAAACAATAAACACTTAAATCCCACCAAGTAAAGGAACATCACATCATAAGATAATTGTTAATAATAATCCATAACAGTTATAATAATTATTAATAATAACACTCCATCATATTTATAACAACTACATTTAGCACTGTGTATAGGAAGATTGTCCAAATGTAATCTGTGTTTCTGCTCTTCAGCATTTTGTCTCTGCATCCTCTCAAATGACTGAACAAAAACCAAACCGTTCCTTCACTGATCCGTGTAAATACCTCTGATTTCACTTGACAGAAAAAGAAAACAAAAGAACAAATCCTCTCAATGCAGTACCCTCCATTGATCAGTCACACTTTCAGCTGTGCTCGTACAGAATGTAAACCTCGAGGACACTATATGTCCATTTCTGGTGCAAATATCAGGGGATTGATTTGTGCAAAGCTTTGTCTATGTTTCTCTTTGAACTGTGCTTAAATTGCTCTTGTTTTTTTGTTTTTTTGTACACATTAATACTTAATACATCATGACAATATCAACACAAAATCAATAGAAAGAGATAGAATTTTATATGGACCACAGATATCACATACTACAGTATATAGGATAGGATAGCCCTTAGTATTGATAAGCGTTGTTATTGTTGAAGTTTGTTTTTTGTTGTTTTTTTTTTTGTAATTATATTTAACTCATACTGGCTGAAGAGCATTATGATACAGCAAGGTCTTTGTCTTGAAGATGGCAAGGTCTTCCTCACCATCCGAGTCTCTTGCGGCACATGGAGCCGCGTAGGAGAAGGCTTCATGTCGCTCTTGCTCCTGGCTCTGAGGTTTTTGGCCTGCTTGAAAGCTGATCCTTCGACTGTACAAAACATCACTGACTTGTATAATTTGTCACCTGGTAATAATAATTAAGTGGCGATTGTCTGACTTCCTCTGTGGTATATTCTTTGTGTTTCCATAAATGGCTTTGAAGCACAGTTGTGTAAGTGCAACCTCAATGCTCTATTCGTTTGTGCTCTGTAGAAAAACCTTCATTTCAACCCCTTTTTTACACACGACTTATTTTTAGGTAAACTGAACACACACTGTTCTTTTATATCTTGATTTTATAAGTCTATTTAAACATCTCTGTTTAATGCCGTGACTGATGGCTCTGTATTATTTGGCAGCCCACAATTTACACATGTAGGCCCTGATTGGTAAAATGGGAGCATTAGAGAAATCTCCCCCCTAAAGAGGTCTTTATCAGATATCAGTTTACACTCCTGTAATGTAACAGTGATCAGAGTGTGAGCTCCTCGGGCGATTTTATCTAAGGTCACATGGAAAACTAGGCAACCCAGGTATCAGATTGTTAACGTGGGTACAACCGCAGTTTAAATGAGGCGAGGAGTCCTCCCAAGAGTCAGGTCAGACAGAAACAGGCCCCACCTTGTCCACTCAGTTACAAAGAAAGCAACCAGTGCAGTTCAGCCTTCCTGTGTCAGGATGACGTTTGTTGAGCACAGAGCAAGATCTCAGAAATCCTTTATCCGGCACACAGGTCCTTGAGACTCGTCTGGTCCACGGGGGTTTTTTTACCCACAAGCTGTAGTCACGGTCAGTCAGGGCCGAGCACATCAACAGTCCAGGTAGTTGGCTCATTTTTTCTGAAATTCTGTGATGAGAAGTTTCACACAGCATTCCACTTCATTAAGCCTGTTTTATTTAGTCTGATTCCCTATCTAATATGGCTCCTGAGTACTTTTTGAAAAACATATATAAAACTAAATCATGAACAACTCCTGTTGGTTTTGTTTCACCCGTCCGTTCAGTCTTTTGAGTAATGGCACTGCTGTATATGGCAATATGGCAAATTATGTTACAAAATATGGCTAATGTACGCTATCACAAAAGTGGAAGAGTTGCTCCCGTCCCAGATTTTTAATCTTATAAGCTGATATACTAACTAATTTAATTACAAGAGAACCCCAATCTGAATAGTTTAAACACATTACAGTTACTGTTACTATACTTCATACTTCTAGTTTTATGTTTCATAATTGTATCTAATAGTTAAATGCAGATAAGCGATCTACTCCCCATCAGTCTGATGACTCTACACTAGGCACAAACCTCACACCGTCACCTCATTTTTACTCCCTGTCCTGATCCCCTGACTGCCTCCTCCACTTCCTGCTGACCCCCCACCACCCCCTCCTGGTATGAAATGTAGCTGCTCAATGGTGTTCTGCCTTTTTGCTGCAAAAGCCATCCTCCTGGCGCTATGGCCCCCTAGTGTTCCCGTTCCCATGACAACCCCCGCCCCAGGCGCCTCCCCCGCCCATCCCATGCCCCCGCTCATGTGCCCTGTCATGTTCGGGTTCCTCTCCTGCTCTCGGCCGGATGTTGGATGAGAGTTCATCTTGATCATGTGGTGCCGGTCGAGGGAGGGCGTGGCGCAGACGTTCTGCTGGGACTGGGCCTTCTGCTGGCGAGGCAGCGTGGGGACGATCCCGCTTTTGTGGGCGTATGGATCTATGACACCCATCCCACCGACCCCCATCCTGTCCTCCAAATGGTCTGGGGACATGAGCAGCCTCTCCTGTCTCTCCTGCCTGTCCTGCGGCTTCCTAGTGAGGGTTTGTGTGTTGGAATTCTTGTTGGAGGCAGCCATGGCTTTGTAATACTGGTGTTGCTGGTTCTTGGACAGTCGGGACAGGGTCCCAGTGTTAGCTGGCATGTCACCCGTGTTGAGCAGCTGGTCAGTGGACTTCACTTTTCTTGGTTTGGAGAGAGTGTCATAGTTGGGATTGAACTGGGGCTCTGGAGGATCCAAAGGATAAGGATTGGGAGTGGGAGAGGCAGGCATGCCAGAGGGTGGCGGTGGGATCCAGGGACGCATTGCATGCCTGGGTAGGGTTCCTCTCCCACTGAGAGTGTAGTCTCCCCCCCAGTGGAGATGGTGCTGTGAGGACTGGAGGGCCGGCTGGGCTGTGTGAGGCCGGCGCTTGGTGGTGCAGTAACCAGATGAGTACTCATCTAGACCTTTCTCTGGAAGCCAAATAATAATTTTCTGCTTATCATCACAGATAAAAAAAAAAAGTACACAACAAAATAATGCATTTTACGGCAAGGAGTGTCTCTGTGTTTCAATGCTCATGAAAAAGCTGCAGCGCTGTAAAAGAAATGGAAAGGTGGCACTTACCGAGGCGTTTGAGTGAGGAGTATCTGTTGAGCTCAGGCTTGGTGGCGCTCTCATAGGAGGGTGGCAGCTGGGCCAGATTGTGCAAGGAGTGGTGGAAGGAAGGTTGGGATTTGGTGTTGTTGTGCTTACTGGAAAGCAGGGTGCCTCCAGCTGCCAGCTGAGCATTGTTCATCCGAGGGGTGCGCTCTGCAGAGACCACAGGGAGAAAACGACTGTGTTAAATGAGATTTGTTCCTCTGGATATAGCACACGGCACGTAGCAGGGAGTGAAGCTAACGACGTTCTGTATCAAAGAGGCAGAATGCAGAATTCAACTCGCTTTTCAACAGTAACACTAAAGCAACCGGAGCTATGATAATCATTATCATTGTTAACATGAATGAGCACATTTTAGCTCAAAATGTAAATGAATGAAGTCAATGAAGAATCACAGTGATTACGTGTAATTTACAGGGAAGCTGTGATTTCAACAGCTGCCTTACCGATGGTTGCGGTGTGTTTTGGGCTGGAGCCTGATGAGTGGATAAAATTGTGCTGCAGATTGCCCACTGTAAGTCAGAGGAAAATAAAGTAATCAGCTCACAAAATGGATGTCAGGCAGTTTGAAGATGAATGATTTTTTAGCACAAAAAGACTGACGCATGCGCATCTATCAGCCATGATAAATTTATAAAAATGTGATGATCTGCAGATTTGCATGCATTTATCTTCTGGCAGGCAAATTAATATTAGTACACAGGAAAGTCAGAAGTTTTTGTTTTTTTTACTGATCAGAGCCTATAAAGAAGAATAAGAGATTTTTTTTCCACACCACCACCGTGGATTCTTATCTTATTCTGCCTCCCATGCAATCTCAGGAAAATCTCAGCAGTTGGACATGAAAAGTTATTAAGAAAAACAAATGCAAAAAAAAACCCATCTTCCGTACATATACAGACATCACAAGGACAATGTGCATCTGCATACAGATGACGTCATTTGATTGTGTTGTTCACAAATACTACATAAGCCATAGACTCTCACATCTGTTGTCCTTGCTAGGCAGTCCTGGGGCGTAGAGATTTTTAGGAGCTCTCCCTAGTGTCCCCTGCCCATCTCCTACAGTCAGAGCCACACTGTTGTTTCTCTCATCCTGCTGGACTGGGCTTGACTGATGCCGCAGCATGTCGACCAGGGCTCTAACGGTGCCATATTGGCAAGAAAAAAAGGAAGCACAGGATGAAATTGACAATGAACCACAGGCTAACTACAATGAACTCTATTCTACTAAGAAGAATAATATATCAAATTTCTCCTGAGGAAATATGTCACTATAATTAAAAAATGTTTGGAGAGCACATTTTACTATTTTTTACAGCATTAGCATGACATTTAAATATATAATCTTTTTTTTTTATTGATAAACCAGGTTTTGTTTTCTTTCTTGATCCCCTTTCAATGCAGTTATTTTTATACATACAACAGTACATACAAGGGACTAAGAAATACTTGTAAAGGATGTACAGGTAACATTTTCCACTAAAGCCACCAAAGATAAAGTAAAACTTGTATAATCAAAGCACATATATTGCAAAGACTGTGGGCCATAAGAGATAAGAAGGCACAAAGGGAATTAAGCCAATCGTTAATTCTGCAGCAGCTACTTAATGAAGATCAAACATGTTTCAGCTGATGACGAATAACATCATTCTAAGCCCAGAATGAAATACAGAAATCTTTTCTCAAATGCACTGTTATTACACAGCATTAAGCAGCAAAACCAAGAAACGACAAAAGAACAAAATGTTTAAATCTCACCTGGGCATATTCAGATCCCTTTGATTTGCTTCCTGCTGCACTTTGTTGAAGACCACCTTGATGCCCACAGCAACAGCCACCATGAACACGACCACGCCACCGATAACAAAGCCTGTATTATGGCTCTGCTGCCTCAGTGGATCAAAGCTTGGGTCAGGCCCTAAATCCTCTGGTATGATCATAGCTTCTGTCTGGGGTTTGGCCCAGTCCGGAGAGTCATAGTTTTTACAGTTATCCTGCTCCAGCTGCCGTCTACGCTCTGGGCAACAGAAGCGGTAGTGGCAGGTTCCACAGCAGTAGATGAAGGTGTCTTTGGAGCAGTTGAAAGCACTGTCAAATTGTCCCATTACGTCATAGTAACCCCGACATACGTCCATCCATACGTCCATCATGCGTGGCGCAATAGGCTCTACATTGGCCGCACCTAAAGGTGGTGCAAGAGCCTCTGATGAGGTTACATTCTTGGGGAACATTACCTGCGGCAGAGGTCTCTGAGGCGTCTCCAGAACTCCCTCTGAGGTTTCTGGAAGTTTCTCGAGGGGTTTGGGCCGGCCTTGGAGAGCAGCAGGCCGGACACTATCCTGGATGGCAAGGAGCAGGAGTGAGGGACTGGAGTCAGTCTTGGGCTGTTCTGTAAATGATCTCCCTGAGTGGTCAGTTTGCTGAGGAGTGGGGGCCAGAGTGGTCTCCACAGCAGTAGCAAGTGGGGCCGTGAGAAGGGAGATCAGGGAGACAGCGAGAACTCTGAGATTGGTAGTGAGCATCATTTTTACACTAAGACTTAGAGTAAGACATCTAATTTCTGTTGCTGAGTCAATGCAGTTCCAACATTTAACTCACTAATATCCCATATGAAATATTCATACAGCATGTACTGCCAACTGGATATTAATGATGTATCAGTAGTTTCATTCTGACAAATGTAAGTCTAATTTTTGTCAGTATTTATAGACTGTAATATTGGTAGAAAACGTGAGGAACAATTAAAAAAAACAAAAAAACAAACTAAATTATCAAAATCTTTCTGGATGTGACAATAATTTGTTATATTGGTATTACACTTATTTTAATTGCCTTCGGAAAAGGAACCCAGAAAGCACTGTGATATCATCTCATGCCTTTGAAATAAATTAGGAGTAACACTAAAAAAGACAAGCAGACAGCAACTAACCTCATGCATTTAAGCCACAATATTTCTTCCTACACATTTCACTCAAGAGAGATTAACAAGTATAACATGCAATACTGGATTAAATTACTTTCTGTGCCCACAAAGAACAGTAAAAATTAGTATAAAGTTTGTTCAGTAAAATATGGCATTCCTGTACATTCCTGTGCTGAGAGTGGCACTTAAAAAATAGATTCTAGCAGATATTTTGTCTGCTTTTTTCTTCAGTTGCTATTTCAGTCTGGCTCCACGTACATTCAGAATGGCACTTATTTATCCTGAAAGCAACTATTCTCTAAAAAGAAAAAACAGCTATGAATCAATATTATTTTGTAAAAGATTTGGTGCTTTTCTCCCTTTTAGACAATCATCTGGATTTAGGTGACTACACCACTGATCCGCACTGTTCATTACTGCTGCCGAATTTCCTTTGAGTAGGCCATAAGCTCTATTATAAGTTGCTCTAGGCACTCATCAAACATATCGATACATTATTATCTAAATATTATCCATGGCTAGATTAATCTGAATCAGCACTTGCCAGGTTTGGGCTGTTACTGTGACTGGGCAGTGGGAGGTAATGAGGATGGCTTTGCTTATGTGTGAAAAGACTGTTACAACAGAAAATTAGGAGTAAGCAAAAACCAGAAAAATCCCTTCTGGCTTGTAAAATATGCTAAAAACTGAGGCAAATGCCATGGTTTCAGTCAGCTTTTAGGCACAGATTGTTACTCATGTCACTCATCTGCATCTCTAATTAGGTATGAGATGAATGGCACATTGCTTCTGCATGTGACATGTCGCTTTTTTGTCAAATTATTCCTGATCTGTCTCCAAGGTTCAAAAAATATCAGTTTTGTTGAGAAATATGTAAATGTGTGAAGTTATTGTGTTGGAGGTGTTGGCAATAATAGACAGAGGCAGATCCGTCTCCCACAGAAATTATAATTACATGTAATTATCAAAATGTCCCTATCTGTAGCAGAGGATGTAGGCACAGATGGGGGAGACAGAACGCTGAAATCACAGAGGGCTCCACTTGTTTCAGTTACATGCTCCTCTAACCTTCTGAGGAGAGTTCAGGGAAGGAAAAATAAGAAACACAAAGTCGCTGTTCTCCTATTGATTATCGTTCCAACAGAGTTCTCAGCAAAAATCTCTCCTCTTGTCTTCACTAAGAGGTTCTGCTTGATTTCCAGAACAGTTGACACTCAAATCTGGAATTGGGCTGCCCGAAGGTCCACTGTAACACAAACAACAGAGATCTGATTAGATGAAAATGTGCGACTTCTTTTCATTTACTGACCCTTTGCGTGTGCTCATTTTGGGTGCACATGTGGACAGAGCACATCAATAGCATGATGTGAACTGCGGGAAGCTGAGTCTGTGTCAGCGTGCTGTTTGGTTGCAGGCTCGCCTCAAAAGCCAATGATAGAAAGAAAGAGAGCAGAGGGATAAATGCAGGGTAGGGATTTAAATGAGCAAAGAGATTGTGGTGAGCGGGAAGAGCCAGAGGTATAGATGCAGAGACGACCATGAGTGGGAGGGCGTTGTGTGGGTGGCACAGAATCAAGTACATTTCTCCCAGCACTTACCAATAGAACACAGCACATCACACAAACAGCACCACCAAACAGATCTGCAAATGCAGTCCATGCCACACGCAAGATGAGAGGAGTGCTAATCAAGACTGTACATCAGCTGCTGCAGGAACAGTTAAAAGAGTCCAATTTGAAGCAACAGGAAAGGCTTTGTGTAAGTGTGTGCATGTGAGAGACTACAGTCGGCATTCTGTAAACCTCCTTGTAGCAAGTCTCTGCCTCTTTCCTTTATTCCTCTAGCTCCCTCCTTCTCCTCTTTCTTCCTCGTTCTGCCTTTCTCTCTTTCTCAGATTCTGTGCGTGGGTTGAGGCAGCTAACTCTCTCAGAATAGCACTGCAGCTCTGTCTGTGTGTGAGTGAAAGAAGCAGGGAAAGAGGAGGTAGGCAGAGTCCAATCAACACCCGTTAGCCAAACCTGATTTCAAAGTCACATCTGCACATCTCTTGCTCAACAAGATGACACTGATGCCTGGCACAGTCACCTGCCAAGGCTGCTTGAGATTCCTTTATCCAGTTGCCAGCACTGACTCCATTAAGTTCAGTCCAAATAGCTCAATAAATGTGCATTTACAGTCGTGTAACAAGAAATACTTCAAAGTTTAAATCCTAATTCAAGTTATGAAAGACCAGTCTAGTTTCCAAAATAGCCTAAAGTGTCAGAAAATATTATTTTCCAGCAAAGTGATTCAACATACATGAAAGTCTTCCTCTGTTATATTGAAGCAATGCAGTAGCAGAGCATGGATGGGAATCAAAGGGGGTGAAAAGTGCACATAGACAACTGTGAAGATGCAGCCCAGGGTTGCATGGCCACGGGGTGGGGGTTGTAGAGAGAGAAAGGGGGGGCATACACAATCCAAATTCGACATATTCTTAAAAATGCAAGTAGCTGTATCAAAGCAAACGAACAATATGAACACATCTATTTCACTGCAGGCTGATGTCAAGCTTGGACATGCAATAATTTCAACAGGTGTTTGTTGGAAATTGCATGAGATGGCCAATTTTGCCCCCTACAAGGGCCCTTTCAAATGAAACCGTATTGTGAATCCACAGTGAATCCTAATTGCGTTCACAGTGAATGTGAATGACATTTAATTAGGCGCAGAGCAGTGGCTGCGCTGGTCTTATCTGTGATTATATGCTGCGCAATGCCTTTGCATCAGCCGGGTAAAATTGTACATCTGCTCCTCAGATTACACTCTGTCCTTCATTAGGTTAATAAGTTGCAACTTGCTATGTACGAGCGTGTGGGTTACGGACATGACTTGCATGTATCAGTAGGCTTAAAAAGTGCGTGGGTGTATCCGTGCCGGTGTGTATGTAGTCCGGCTGGATGTGCCGCGGTGTGTAGGTTATAGCCTATCAGTGCTTTTAATATGTTCATGATGTCCCAATGTGACGGTAGTTGTCGATTAAAGATGTGAAAAACATATCTGCCCGAATTAAAGCCTGTGTTTGTGGATGTTACTATGGCGCAGCTCTCGTCCAAATGTTTTGTTTAAACAGCTGATGCGTCTAAACAGATGCTAAACTCACATTTTCATGCTCACAGAAACACGCAATTTAAAAAAAATCCATCAGTTTTGTTCATAATTAGGTAATGGATGCTGCATTAATAAAAGGTGCATAATGTCGTGTCTTACCTGTGCGTTGCTCTGGGGTTTGATGCTGGAGAGCCTGCGCACTGTATATCTCAGCGGTTTTCAGATGGCAGCCTGTTATTGTAGCAGAAGATGATGAGGACAGATTGAACTGTTGCTGGATCAGCCACCTGTTTTAAATGGCCGTGCTTTTCGGAAGTGATGCTGATCTCGGTCGCTCTTGTTGCACCTCCATCGGGCTATTCATAATCCATCATCGGGGGCAGAAATAATAGCAGAAAACGTGTTGGAGTCAAGAGAAAGATAGTAAACGAAGAGATGTTCGCAGGTTCTCACACGTGACAGTTCACACGCTGCATTGAACAATTTAGGTTGGTGTGCACAGCACAAGTTAAAGTCGCCTAACTATCCCGGAGAAGACGCAAAAAGAAGTCATTCAGTTGTCAGATGCGCAAAATTTTCAAACAAATGTTCCCTCCAATTGAATTTCCCCAATCGAGAGCTGATAGAAGCTGTCTCTCTTCATCATTTCCAAGCTGTAAATGTTTTACTGACGAACTGCGACTGGCCTCGCTGAGTTCCGCCAGCGGGGAAGCGATGTGATTGGTCCGTCAGACTGGTGCTGAGCCTGAACTCCTGGCTGGTCGGTGCTGCTGGTCATTAGGCCCATTCAACTGGTGGCGTTCATCTTCAGTCCTCTCCATTTAATTCTTTTTTTATTTATTAAGTTACCCAAAATGCCTAAATCTCACTGGCGCTGAAGAAGGTCAGAAAGCCCATTAGTTTTTGCTTTTTGAAAAAAAAATAAAAATAACAGACGCGAGGCAACTCTTAAAAACACCAACAAACTTGAAAAAAAAACACATAAACAAATAAAGTAGCCAGTTTTCAGCGGAAGACTTCCGAGATCCGTAGAGTGTGTGTTATATTTTTCTCTGTGTGCGCGCTCGACAGAGACACGGTTGCCACAGCAACTGTGTCATTATGTTGGTGGCAATTATGAAAGCTATGAAAACGGGGAAGGGGAGAGGACTGGCGGAGCGTGAACAAAACTGTCAATTAGACTCAGGCCTACACGGACAATCCAGATCTGTTTTAAGTGTAGGATGAAGAGGGGGGGGGGGGGGGGGGGGGGGGGGGGGGGCAAATACCTAAGGAAAGAAGTAGAGTTGTAAGATGAAGTGAGCCTTGTTTTGACTTTATTCCAGATGTCACTGCCTCACCACGATTCTCAGATCATCAATACATCATTACACCTGGGTTTAAGTTTATATGCAGGGAAACCAGGGATTGTGCTTTATTCCCCAACATCTGGCCTACTACAGGATAAATCAAGACAAGAAAAGCAGCAGCACCCTGCCCACCATATCACTAAATACTCTAATACAAGAAAAATACATGTCAATGTGTGGGCTCGAGTATTTATAGGAGACTGTACGCAAAGGAGGTGGACACCAGGTGGGGAAGGAGGTATACGCACTTCCAAAATGGAGCTTAGGGAAGGTGTATAGGGTTATGTGGAGCCCCAGGTGTCTAAGATGGGCCTGATAATTAACTGCATGGCAGGCTGCTATTTCTACACAGGTGGGTGGGCTGCTGCATGTCTGCAGCAGAGGCCAGTGGAGGCCTTCATTAGATGGTCCAATGACGCTCTGCCGGGTGCACTTTCACTCACTCATTTGCTGGGGTGGATGCAATTAGTCGTCTCTTCATAACAGTTTTTCCATCAGAACAGGAGACCACTATAAACAAAATGAAAGTGCTTTTTTTTTTTTTTTTAATCAGAGTGAAGGCATCATCCTCACATATATTCCTAGCTATATTTTCCATATAAACAATTACACAACCCAGCAGCATGCACAATAACAGGACTCACAGGACTCATTACCAGCTCACTTCTTGTATTTCAACATTTTATTCATTTAAATAAGTTAAAATGGACACAAAATAACCAGCCAACAGTCTGCACAGTAACAGGAGTTTCCGAGGCACATTTTCCATCTAAGTTAAGAAAGGGGATGTATGCCTCGTATTTGTTTAGTACAGAGAAAAAGACCTGCACAAGAAAATCCTGCCAGTGCAACGGGTGGGGAGACAATTTGATTAAACCAGGAGGGCATCTCCAGTGCCCGTATGGCTAGTCAGAGGGGTGGACTGAGGACAGACTGCTTTGTGTGACTTTGTTTTTCTTCTTCTACAGCTGCTTCCTTACAAAGTGTAATATAAAGAACAGACTATTGTTTTGTTTTTCTTTTTTGATGGTTTGTTTTGAAAAAGTTGTCTGGCAACCAGCACTTCCCTTACAGCCACCTTTCCACATGTTCACACACAATCCTATGATAGCTGAATATGAACATGTCCATTATAAACCTTTGAAAAGACCAGACAGTGAAATGATTTTTTAGAAAAAGAAAGTAGTAAACAGACATCATACACTGCTGTTAACTTTTTCCATGCCAGTACTATATTTTGGTCATAACATGAAAATATAGCTTACAAAAGCCATTACGTTTGCACAGCAGTAGTGACGTTTCTCTCCCAATTGTAAGAGTTTTTATTTTGGGCAATTTAACCAATAATTTCAGTTCAAGTTGCATTTAAAAACCTTGTCTCAAATTAAAATCCTGCTTCAGATTCAAGAACGAGGCAGGCTGTGCAGTACACGGTACCATCACAGCAGCAATTACCAAACACTTGAAAAACAAGTAAAAGAACCATAAGTTCTGTCTTGTTACCGGATATCAGAGGCCATATTTTGAAAAGTAAATGCCATTGTGGGTCATTCAGTCAAAATAGGCCAAAAGAATACAAATGATGTCATGACGTTTGCAATAAAAGTATATTATTTTCTTTTCAGAGAAGAATAGATGTGTTTCATGATGTCTTCAGGCATGGAAATAATTACTAAACCAGTAATATGCCAACATGACGAGTCAAACCAGTGGTAAAGCAAAGGGTACAAAGTGGACAATCTGGACTCAAAGAGTAGAAAGAGTCAGAAAAAGGGAACATCGCTTTTGTCAGCACACACATTTATATTTACACTTCCACTCACACACACACACACACAAACACTCACACTCGCTGAGTTTATCGGAGGTATTAAAGTCGCCTCAATGCTCGCTTTTTATCTGCTTTCTTTTTCCCTGCTACATTATTAATGATACTACTGTTATTATTGCTGCTAGTGGTACTGGCTCCATTAGCTCCATTACCCAGCGCTGCTGGTACCACCACTGCACTGGGTCCAGCTCTCTTTGTTGGGTCACCAGCATGCTTCTTTGGCTGTGGGCCATCATTAGGGTCCTGAGGCGCCCCAGATGCCCCACCAGGCCCACCCATGGCATGGATTTCTGTAAGAAGACGAGCACGTGACTCGTATTCTGCATAGTCCTCTAACAATAAGCGCCCAGCCTCTTCATTCAGAGCAGATTCTGGATTCGGATGGATGAGAAGACACTTGATGGTCTGTCAAATAAAAAGAGACATTTTATAATGGAGGCTAAAACACTTTTACTCAAAACAACAAAACAAAAAACTTGATGGTAGATCTTACAAGTAAGACATGTCTGAGGCCGAGTTCTGCCTTCCAGTCCCTCTTCAACACGTTGACACAGATCTCTCCCTTGTGACTCACATTGGGGTGAAAAATCTTGGTCAGGAAATACCCCTTGGGTGGAACAGCAGGGAAGTCCTTCCCGAGGACCAGACGCATTCGGAAAATGCCACCAGCAAATGGAGTTCCCTCTGTCAAAGTATAAAGAATTCATCACTTGAACAGTATGTCATGTCTGCGCCAACTCAATCAAGAAAAAGCAGAAAAAAAACAAAAAAAAAAGCACTTATTTAAAAATTATGCATTTCACATTTTAACTACATTTCAAAACACAGATGTAACTATATTTGATAAGTAAATTGTTCAAAAAATAAGGACAAGCTTTTCAAAGTTTATTTGACAACATCTGAAACAATGAAACCCCAGTGGAACATTAACATGGACACTGGTGGCTGGTTTAAATGGATACCAGTCATAAAACACCTTCAAAATGGACAAATAAAGTCTGACACTTTACAAAAAAAACTAAAAAAAAAAATAAAAATAAAGTGTCTACTCTGTATAATTGTTGGTTTATAACTAGTTCAAAGAGGATGTATGCATAAAGAGTAAATGATAGAAAACACAAATGAGCTGGTAGCAAAATTTAACATTTAAGCTTGCACAGTTAACCACTAGCTACCTAAATACAGAAAGCTTAGTCAGAACAAGAGAAAATTACAAGCAAGAGCTGCCATTACCTTGGGCTGATAAAAGCTTGGTCATAAAATGGAGTCTATTTTCACACTTTTCAAGTCATTTCCCTAAATATCAAGCTGTAGGACAGCTTCAACACTTAGCACTGTGATACAGAGGTAACATTAAATAGCTCATTATCAGTCACTTCACAATGTAATTTCGATAGTATGAATGTGGATGTGATGATGGAAATGTGTTCTTTCTTGTGCATAAGAATAGAATCTCAGTAAATAGTGTGAAAGTGGTAATGTTGGTGGTCTCCTGTGAGTAGCAGTCCCCAGAGGAGACAGGAAGAGAATTGTAGTTGGAATGAAATAAGTTAACAAATCTGACACCTTCCATGTGCTTCATCTGATTTAAATAATTGAAATGAATATGAAATGAAACAGATGTACATACACTAGGTTGAAATTATCGCTAAAGGTCTTATCACAGCCAGTATCAAGATAACATGATGCCACATAACAATCTTTACCTGGTCCTTCAATGGATGTATGTAGTTCAGTTATGTCTTCTTCACTGGGATAGATTTTGATACCCTCCGGAGGGTCAGCTGCCAAAGCTGAAACCTCTTTATAGACCAAGCGAAGAACATGAGGGGGCAAATTCTCCACATTGGAGTTCTATAAAGAGATAAAACAGTGAGAATCTGTACTCAAGTAGTGTACAAATGCAGCCCAGCTATATAAGGGATAAAAGTGAAGATCATAATAACTTGTTAACCTACCAAGTACTGTTCTCTGATTAGTGTAATGCTCTTGTGATGCATTGTCACCTTGGATGTGTACATGCAAATCCCAAATGTGGAATTTACTTGAGCTGCAGATGACATTCATCTGTATTTTTGTGTTCATGTTACAGAGCATGGATTAATGACTCATGTCCACATTATGTCCCCCTACGCTACTGCAATGTTTGTGCCCCAAGTCATAATTACATCCAAATTCCTCAAAACATGGAGTATTAGCCTACACAGGGTTTCTCCCCTCCTCAAAAGAGTCTTCTTTTTACTGCAGCTACCCTGTTTAACACTGAACCCTGCTGAAGGCAGTTTTTTGGAAGATCTAATGCCAGAAAAAGCAACATAATCAACAAAAATAATCCCAAAGCAGGCAATGCTGTTACAAAAAAAAAAAAAAGGACAACAGGACTAAAGTTGTGCCTAATTGGGGCCAGTAACTGGAGTTTTGAGCATTTGTTGTATTCAGAAGTGTGTACTGCAAGATACGATAAACTCGCTACTGGAATGTAATGTAATTATAGTATACAGGCATTTCTACCGGGTAACTAAGAGCAGAATAGTTCAAATGCATTTCTGCTTACTGACTATGATTTTTTGGCTTAAGGTGATCAGAGTTTTGTCAACATGACTGTGTCTTAGAGTATCGTTTTCATTGAAGCTTTACAAAGTTTTAAAAGCATCTACCTGTAAAAGTAGTAGATTGGTAGCCTTATTATTTGTTCTAGATTCAGAAATAAATATTCCCTTGGCAGTAAAAATATTATGTATTAATTAAATACTTTCCAGCAACCATAAAAATTATCACACTTTTGAGTGAGACCATCAATAACATAGTGAGGTGTAGTAATCCAGAAGGTGGCCAGTAGGGGTGCTCATATCAAAGTAAGCAGGGAAGACTTTTTTTTTTTTTTTTTTTTTTTTTTTTTTAAATACACAGCAGAAAGCAAGCCAGGCAGATAGATGGATGGATAGAAACTGTTGGAGTTCCTTCACCGTAGCCAACAGTGTATGATCACAATGTTATTCTGGTTTAGTCAAGCAAACTAATTTTTCACGTTTGAGTATAAATATTTAAGTATACCTTAAGTGTGTGCCTAAAACATAAGAGGAAATGGCTTAGATACACATAATGTGGCCAGCAATGCTCTAGGCTAGTAGCTCCAAATAAGGTTTGAAACCCCCATGGCAAGATAATTTCAGGGGGTCACCAGATGACAGTAAAAAGTATCTAGTCTTCTTTTAAAGTAAATTTGGGATTTTTATCAGGGCTGTCAAAATTAATCAATTAATGAAGAGATAAATATGTACTAATTTTTAATACATAACGGATATACAGGTACATCTCAGAAAATTAGATTATGAAAAAGCTCAATAGTTTTTGTCATTCATTCAGAATGTGAAACCTATATATTTTATAGATTCATTACACATAGAGTGAAACATTTTAAATATTCAATCCTTAAAATGTTGATGATTGTGGCTTATAGATAATGAAAACCCAAAAATGAAGAGTCTCAAAAAATTTGAATATTGTGAAAACACTTAGAAAGTCATGGTGTCACACCCTCATCAACTAATTAACTCAAAACATCTGCAAATGTATCCTGAGCCTTTAAATGGCTCTCAGTCTGGGTCAGATGGCAACACAATCATGGGGAAGACTGCTAACTTGATAGATGTCCAGAAGACGATCATTGACCCTCCACAAGGAGGGAAAGCCATAAAAGGTCATTTCTAAAGAAGCTGGTTGTTCACAGAGTGCTGTATACAAGCATATTAATGGAAAGTTGAGTGGAAGGAAAAGGTGCACCAGCAAAAGGCAGAACCGCAGCCTTGAAGAGGATTGTCAAGCAACATCTATTCAAGAATGTTGGGAGCTTCACAAGGAGTGGACTGAAGCTGGACTCAGCACATCAAGAGCCGCTACGCACAGATGAATCCTAGACAGGGGCTACAAATGACACATTCCTCATGTCAAGCCACTCCTGAACCAGAGACGTCAGAAGCATCTCACATGGGCTAAGGAGAAAAGGGACTGGACTGTTTCTCAGATGACAGCAAATTTTGGATTTCATTTGGAAATCAAGGTCCCAGAGTCTGGAAGAAGAATGGCGAGGCACAGAAACCATGTTGCTTGAAGTCCAGTGTGAAGTTTCCACAGTCAGTGATGATTTGGGGAGCCATGTCATCCTTAAAATGTGAAAATATGGCTAAATAAACACAATTAATGGAGTGTGTACCGTTTTAAAAAGAAAGTGTCATGTCAAGTTTGAAAACATCTAAGATGTGAGTATATTTTATTGGCTACGATGAAGTTTGAGTTTTCTCATTTGAACATCAACTCATTCTGAGAAAACAGCAACCAACCTGTGTACCTATTTCCAATGATATTCAGTTATTAAATGTATCAAAATAGACATCAGTGAAGATCTGTCTTTTAAAAATGATCTACCACTGGCATCTCTTCATACTCTCTCTTCTATCTCCCTGACTCTCACTCTCTCTCTCTCTCTCTCTCTCACACACACACACACACACACACACACACACACACACACACACACACACTGGTTTTTAATGTTTGGAATCAGTTTTCTTTTTTTTTTAAAACAGTTAATTATATCCATGCCGTTTTGTTTCATTACCTAGAACTACATGCTGCCGTTTTTCATTGATTAAAAAGTTTCTCCTCCAAGGCTGCAATCCTAAAACCTCCAGTATTGTCAGTAAACCGTGTTTTAAGCTTACGTCTTTAACGCAGATTAGGTGTAAAAGTTAAATCACTTTAAAGTAAACGATCATTGTCCTCTAATGGCCATCAAACCGTTTGATAACATTAACTTTGATGCGGTTAGCATTAAAAGCCTAGCTTCAATCAGTTGATGTTAAGGCTGCTTGGAGGCTTTTAAAAAACTGAGATGCAGTCTTTATTATAATAAAGGTAAGCCTTGAATTATTTACATCTACAGTGTAAGTTTCAATAAACACTAGAAAAATAGCAAATACGTAGAAACCAACCAGATAAAATAGAGGAAAACTCGACGACTAACGTCAAATCGAGCTAACAGCTACTCCCGTTAGCTGTTAGCGATAAGCTCGGTCGTATGTCTTACCATCTTCGGAAAAGGCGATCTGCTAGAGCCGTGGATGTCTGCCTGGTGTTAGATATAAGAAGACTTCTCTGTTAATGTATGGAGAAACTATGAAAGATGAAAACTTGGCCCGGCCACACTGGTTACTGTTCTTTTCTTCTTTACGTTTACACAGGAACAAAAATACCGTCCCGAGTTGAAGCTATTACCACGGACCAATGGGAATCTTAGTGACGTGACACGTCAGGAAAATATATCCAATCATGATGCGCTTTTCTCATTGCGTCACAGCCAGAAATCCAACTAGCCACACAGAGACCAAACTATGACTGATACTAGTCAGCCATAGGTCCGTTTGAAAAACTCAGAGCTGTAATCAATAGTGAAAGGATTGAGCTATTGAATGAAATACTGTTAAATAACACAAGCATCAATAGAGAAACTCCCTCAGCTTTTCACGTATTCATAAAACATGAGGCTAGACAATTACTTATAACTTGAGGAATTATGATACGTAAAAATATATTGAAATAATACCTGGTCTAATCTGATCCTAATTAATTCTGACAGTACCACACAGGAAGATGAAAATCCAAAAAGGAAACCATAAAGTCATAGTTCATTCAAACAAATATTGGACCATGCTTTCAATTTGTGGGTTTCGAATAAAATGAAAAATGTATGTGTGAGAGCAAGAAAATATTTTGTTGCTCCTGAATATTGTTCAGAGAGCATAATTCATTCATTAGGTCTAGGTTTTGCTAGTGTCATAAATATACAAAAATGTGCACATCTATCATGTAAATCAGGCACCTTTATAAAAGGAATTGTCAGACTAGTTTTGTCTTGTTTAATGTGGTTTGATTCAACTCAGAGTTGAAAAAAAGAGTGCATTACAGATAAAAACTAGAAATTATGCACAAGAAATTATATCTGATAGTTGCTATGTTGTTTTGGAAGGATAAACAAGAGACCTCACTTCAAACACATTTAAAACTAGTAGTTACCTAAAAGAAAAAGAAATTATGAAAAAAAATTGAAAACAACAGATCACAATAATTCAATCAACACTAACAACCAGCAGTTCAGAGATTCCTCGCTCACTGTCTAAGCTCATAATGATAAACATAACAGCAAATGTTACAGCTATAATTCAGAAAAATATACAGATTTCTTGGTCACTTTGGTACTCTTCTCAACACAGAGTTGACATAAGCATAACCATTAGTTCAAACTTCATAACAATTAGTCCTTTCAGTACATGGGAGTAGCATCTCTCATTGCATTGATCAAATTGCATTTGCTTTTGGGCATGAAGCATTTGCTCTACTACAACTCTCTATGTAATAAATTTTATATAATTTTCTTTAGTCATATCAGGCAAAATTAACTTTACTTAGAACTGCAGAATAGTCTATCCCTATCAAACTAATTGTCGTCATTTCATTTCTTGAGTCATCACATACAAAAGAGTTAAACTAGTTCTCAAAATGTCTTGTAGAGAGTGAATTCACCACTCAAGGAAATACTTTCCTCACTACATCGCAAATAATTAAAATCAGATGTGATTTAGATGTATGTGACCAGACAGGAAAGTCTTGATGCTCAGGAGTGATTTATTTCTTGATTCTCTGTATATACTATATGATATGTATGCATCATATACCTTTGTATAAAATATATATATATATATATATATATATATATATATATATATATATATATATATATATATATATATATATAATTTTTTTTTTCACATCTTTTTATACAGGTATGTTATTACTATATGTTATATAGTAGTATGTTCAAGTGCATTTGATAAAGTAAAATTAATGTCACAGGAGTATGTCTACAGTTCTGACAACAGTCAAAATGACTTAAGTATGTGTGTTTTTTAGCACAATGTTGTGAGTAAATTATCTCAAGTTGACAAAGAGGGTATAAAGTAAAATATTAATCAAATGTATTTGGTGTCATGTAACTTTACTGTATGGCTATACATCCAGTATGTAGTGCTGTCTTGGGCATTTTCAGATAGTGTCTCCAATATCCAATTGTTTTGTATTTAAAAAAAAAAAAAAAAGTACTTGTCAGTACTCATTGGTCACAGGACTATTTATTTTTATGGCTCTGACAGTTTCATTGACATAAATATTTGCTTTTGAGGAATGAACTATCGGTTTTTAGCTAGTGACATGCTTTTGCAGGGGTAGGCTCTTCTGGAGAGAGATCTCTGATGGTGTTCCTGGGGTCTGTTGGTGCTAATCTGCCAGATTTGATTCACAGTCCCAGGTGTTCTGGTTACCACTGGTACTACTGTAGTCTTCATTCACCACATCTTCTCAACTTACTCCTTCATTCCTTGCTTCTTTTTTTAATTTCTGTGTTCTCCTTCTTCTTGATGTCACTATCATTTGGGATTTCTACATCTATCCTCCACATAGTTTGTCAACCGCCATGGTCTCTGCTAGCGTAGCTATTGGCTGCTTAACATTTGTACCTGAAAGTAACTGAAGATGTTAGATCTTGATTTTTATATCCATCCTTGACTTTCCAGCTTCAAGTTCAAACTCACAGTGTGTATAGGCTAAATGAGATAGATAGATAGATAGATAGATAGATAGATAGATAGATAGATAGATAGATAGATAGATAGATAGATAGATAGATAGATAGATAGATAGATAGATAGATATTTCCAGATTTAAATTCAGACCTAAAATATCAGTATTACAGTCTTTACAGTACAGTGATTTTCTTTTCCACATATTTTTCAAGGGGTGGCCTAAAAATCATAATCTAATAATCAAAATAAAAATGGTAATCCACACAAAAACTCAGTTTTATGTTTCATAGTTGTGAGCCAAATAATGCTGGTTTTATCAATACAGCTTCTGTCCTACAGTGCATGTGCATAGGTTTTTGCACCACCACACTTTCTAGTCAAGGATAAATCCAATATAATTTTATGCTAGTTTGTTCAGGAAAATTAGCATAATCTGCACTAAATAAGATGGTTAACTTTTTATATGAAATATTTTATCACATTTCCTCTTACTTTTAAATACAAGTTCAGTATGCCACACTTTTATGTTACTGAGCCCAACATGAGTTTGAGTTGTTTGCCTGTCTCTGTGCTATCTCTGTGATGAATTGGCGACCTCTCCTGGGTGTACTCACTCCCTTCACTAATTGGCATCTGTACTGAACTCCATTCCCCTCCATCTTGAAAGGCAAACAGCTTGCATTAAAAATGGATATGAGGTATCAAAGTACCCTAAAAATGATCAAATAGTGTTACGTAATTTGGCATTAGGACTATCAGGAAATTGGCAATCGTTTTACTTTTTACACATCAACTGAACACAAGTTGTTTTTTTAATACCTTAAATTTATCATTTTAATATATACAAAGAAACATTAAATATAGAATGTGAGAGATCTTGGAGAAAGTTTATTTGCAATCACTGCATGCCAAAACTTTTATTATGTTTACATTTGGTACACAGAATATTAGTTATACAAATCTTATTGTGTAATCTAATATGATTGTGGAAAAACCATTTGACTGGATATCGAAGTATTTCTACATATACATGGAATACATGGAATACATGGAATACCTGCAGGGTTGTGGCCCTCAAGGACCGAAGTGGGACACCCCTGCTCTAAAGAGATGTGTGAAGAAAATGAAAATGAAAAGGCATAAAAATTACCACAAAATGAACACAAAAGTCAAACTAGCAATGCAAATTTAACTAAATATAAGACACTACCAGCAGAAATCCAGAACAGCCCAAACCAGGCTCCTAAACACTGCCTGATTCTTTTCTTACTGACGTTTTGTAAATTGGGACATTTGTATGCTTTTATCTGAATTATATTTTTTTTCTTGGTTAAATGATAATTGTGAAAAAGCAAGAACTTTAAAAAAATGCAATTGATCACTACATGACATAGCCACCATTAAATGAACTAAATCAAGCAAACAATGACCAAAAGGAGACAAATCAATAAGAAAATAAACACATTAGTAAACATCTGCAAAATGCATGGTTAGAGTTACACAAGACACACAAACTGTATCTGTATGGTTTCTGTTTGCTTTTCATTTTGCTGTCTTAAGTTTTGGCTATTGGCAGATTGAGTGAAGGGGCCATGTACACACCAATGCCCAAGAATCCCTTGTTGAATAATGCACCACAAAATATATCCATTCTCCATTAAATCTGTCTGTCATGACTTGTCGAGACACATTGTACCATATTATAATCCAACTCTTTCAAAGCTGATTAAACATAACACAGTTTGAACACAAACTGAACTTTTTTGTTTTTTAGGTGTGTTTGTTCCTGTAGAAACTAGAACCAGGAAAGCAAACTGAGAGCGCAGAGGCATTTCCACCCATACTGTGATTTCCACTATAGTCTTGTCATTTTTTATGTGTATTATTTTCCTTGGTTAATTGATTATGAATCCACCATGTCTTTGCTATATTGAGGTGTTTCTTGCATGCTTATTTTCTTAATATGTTCTCTTGCAGTGATCTAAATTCCAAAGATCTACTTTTTAGCCGAGATTACGATTTAGCCAAGATCCAGATCTTTCTTTGATATCTTGTCCAATCTGTTTGGAACTTCTTCTGTCATTTTTTTTTTTTTTTTTTTTTTTTTGCCAAGCACCTTGACAATATATGGTGGAGTTATATGTATCTATGCTGAAAATGGCCCTATCTTGCAATGATGGGGCCATTTTCTCAAAACATTCCTGGATCCAGATGCTGATCCAAATCCCTTCCTAAATTTAGGTTTATGGCATCTAGATAAAAAAAAAAAATCCATCCAGTAGTATCTGCCTAAAGTTGCTAAAAACAAAACAAACAAACAAAAACAGACGGACAAAGAGATAAACGTCGGTAAAAAAAAAAAAAACAAAAAAAAAAAACAAAGACTGTATATAAAGAGAAAAAGAGTAAAAAAATAAATAAATAAAATTTTTTTAAAAATTTAAAAAAAAAAAAAAAAAAGAGTAAAAACAGGCTCTTTGGCGGAGGTAAAAACATAACTCATTTCCACGATGCCCAGGCTGACCGCTAGAGGACGCTACAACACAACGTCCCAGTTATTCCTTTGTATGGGGATGTTTGAGCTCGTCGTGTGTGAGCCGAGAGATAAGTTGTCTGTAATATGCATTCGCAGCTATTTTTATGGAGGTCGTTTTAGTATTATCAAAAAGAGTCAAGCCTACATGTAATACTGTAATACCGAGGATAAAAGTTTAATACGGGGCGTGACAGCTGCTCGAGAGTAACAACATCTAAACAAAAACAACGGCTCCACTTCCGGTTTCTGGATGTAGCGGTCAGACTCCAGCACAATTTTTAAGTGGAAGTTGCTTCATCAGCAGGTCAGTAGCTTCATGTAACTAATAATAGTTCACGTTGGTGCTGTTTTCCAAACTCTCAGCAACCAAATAATGTAATTTGTTGGTTGTCACAGTCAGCCTCCGTTACGGGTAAGCAGATGCTAACTCATGTAGCATGAATGGACTCCAAACAGACAGATAGCTGTTATGTGACTACTTTCTGTTAAGTAGTTATTTTCTTGTGTTTCTATCTCCCAGATGTTAGTATGAGCGAAGGAGAGGTGTTTCACGAGAAGCAACGCTTGGAGTTGTGCGCAATTCACGCACTCAACAATGTGCTCCAGGAGCGGGTGTTTACCAAGGAGACAGCTGATGACATCTGCAAACGGTGGGCAACGTTGTGTCAGAAAGGAGAGAGGCTTAATACAGTAAAATACCAACCAGCAGCATCACAGTGTTTCTGTAGACTCTAATCTTGTTTGCAAAAAAAAAAGCACAGCAGATGTTTGTGGAATTATTGGATTAAGATGCTGGTTTTCCCCTGATAAACATCATATACGGTACATACATTTGGTTATATACAAAAAAAACCCTACTTTTTTTTTTTTTTTTTTTGCTACTTCTGATGTCCAATGCTTGACATGATGTGTTCTCCTCTTATTTATTTATTTATTTTTTCATTATTACCAGTGTTGTAATGCAGTTTAACAGAAAAGCTTATTTACTACACACACACACACACATACATATATTTATATAAATGCACAAAGCATTTTTTATTTGAAACATGGGAGGATTTCCTGATATATCCTAAAATGGAAGTCTCTGATTATGAAATGTAATACTAATCTTCGGGGAAAACAGCATGGAGGCTGTTCTGGTACAGATAAAGCCATTGTTAGTAGAGAATCCATGGTTTAATTCGTCAGCCATTAACCTAATTGAATGTAAAACAAAATAAGACATGATCTTCCTGGCTTTTGACAAACAAATTCTATTTAATTGGATGAGAAGCTGTACTAGCTGAAAAAAGATGGTTAAATTCCCAAGTTTGTTGGAGTTTACGCCCAATGTGGAGATATTTATATGCAGGATAAAGGAGAGATGATAAATCTTAATATTTAAAAAAAATTCTACATCAATGATTTAAAACTGAGCTTTGCTAGATGTGAAGATGGTCTTCATTTAAAACACTGCATCCTTCACATCTTTACAGGCTGGCTCCCCAGTGTGTGGTTAACCCCCATCGGTCAGTGTTGGGTACAGGAAACTATGACGTCAATGTCATCATGGCGGCACTACAGAGCAGGGACCTGGCTGCAGTGTGGTGGGACAAACGTAGGTGAGTAAAACAAATTGCGTGAAATGCTATCAATCATACAATGTGAAGTCAAAAATTGAAATTAGCTTTTAGATTGAAGCTATTAGTTCTCCTCCATTCCCTTGAAATACAATGAAGAGTATAATTATTTAGATTATCAGCAGCAAAAGCATGTCTAAATGTCATGCTGTTCTCAACCAAGGACAGAGTCCTCTTGTCAAACTTAGAAGTACCGATTTCTGCCTTGGCAGTAAACCTTTATATAGGTCATCATGCCATTCAAATCCACAGTATGCCGTCAAAAACAACAACACTTAACCATTCTAGCTTCATGTGAGATTGGGAGGGATCTGGTTAGGCAGATTTAGAGTATTGAAAAATCCAGCAGAGGCAGTTTTATTCGATTATACATCTTGACTATCATCATAAATATATCTGAAGAAATTGACTTTTCTTATGCTGTATTTCTGCCTTTTCTCAAAACTACAGGACAGTTCAGAATCTTTGTTTGACAAAGGTCCAGGGCTTTATTCTGAACGTCCCATCACGAGTGTCTTTGGGCATTGTGTCCCTCCCACTCCGGCGGCGACACTGGCTTGCGGTTCGGCAAGTTAATGGACAGTACTACAACCTGGACTCCAAATTGAAGAGCCCGGTGTGTATCGGGGGAGAATCAGAACTACGGTGAGAAAGTAATCTCTGTGTGTTTTCCTGCTCTGAATAAGATAAAATCTCGCCTCCTTTGTGCTGCTTGAACTCCAGCTCAGTTCAGCGCATGAGTCATCCCCATATGAGTGGTCACATGGAGGTTACTTCATTTGTTTTTGTTTGTGTTTGGAATACTCTAGTAATATGCCCCCTGTCTGAGTAGTGTGTTTTTTTTAACCTTTTCTATTTTTTCGTCCTTGCTTTTCTTGCAGTACATTTCTCAGTGAACAGCTTTCTCAGGATGTGGCAGAGATGCTTTTGGTTGTCCAACGGGAGGTGGAAGAGGATGGCTCATGGCTGAATCCTGACAACCCTAAGTGATGCCTTTGAATAACACTGAAACAAAAAGAAAAACCTTCCTCTGGGAAAATTACAGACTTTTATTTATTTTATTTTTTTTTCTAAAAAACACCTCATTAAAGAAATTTCTTCAGGGAATGCACTAAAATACATTTAATATTGACACAGACACATAAAGGAAATCCCAAAGAGAAGCAAAGGCAGATGTTTACTCCTGACATGAAGAACTTTTTTTGATAGTATCAGCTGTTTAAGCTTTTACTCTGGTACGATCCATGTGACTGTGCTGCTCATCCTTCTTGTGGTACTTTTGCTTTAACACAGCAAAAGAGCATTTATACAGATAAAGTCAAAAGTATTGAGGATTGTGTGAGCCTTTTTTGAATGATACTTCAGTGGTGACAAATGACTGAGCTGTTTGAAGTTATTTGCAGGCAGTGCATGAAAAATAAAATAAAAAATATGGTTACATTATCAATGAGTTTGTCACTTAGGATCCCATGATATTATACAACGGTAATATCAAAGTGTATCAATCATGCAGCTGCATTATTGCCTCCTTTCAGCTTGTTAACTTTCTATGCACTGCAGAAATTTGTAAGCACTAATTGTCTTTTTTCATGCTTATGCAGGCTTAGACATGATAGTGACATCACCTGGGGTCTGTACTAAAGAGCAGGATTTAGGATTTGGTGAGATCACTTTATGTAACAAAGGTGGTTCACCTCATACTATTATACATCACCATGGTTACTAATGCTGAAGACCTAACCTGTTCCAGAGTAGGTTTTTGTTGGAAGTATAACTCCAGTCAAAAATCAAGAAAATAAAAACATCAGGTCTTTGTTATTACATCTCTTTTATCTCCCATGTCAGGAAACACTCATGATGGAGAGATTCTCAGCAAAAGATCACTGAACATCTAAAACTGGCAGGTTAAGATATTACATCGGTTCACGTGGGCCTCACATATATAAAAAAAAAAAAAAAATGTGTATGTGTAAAGGATTTTCTTGGGTGTTTTCAGTCTCCATCAGCTGCATCTCTGCCAAATATTTTGACCACTTGTCTGCATGTTCGTCTTCTAAAACAACCAGGATGATAAACTTTCCACAGTTTGGTTAGAATGATGAAACTTTTTATTTTTTTTAAATTATATTTTCATACTAACTTTTGATAATGTATATACTGCTATGCATTTTCCATCATCCCATGCTGAATCAGAGGACCTAGGTCTACTTACCAAAACCTGGTTACCAATAATAAGCCCCATCAGTTAGAGTTATCTTATGTTTTATGAAACTAAACCAAAAGATAGTCCGTGATATATTTAAACCTGCCTCTTGAGTACAGGCCCCAGTTGAAGGGTTCTGAATGTTGCTGTCCCTTTACTGAAGTGATAAAATGGTTTGTTTTTTCCTCAGCTTCTCGGTTAGTTTTACCATACAGCAAAATCCCGTAGTACATCACAATGAACATTCTGTATCTTTTTACATTTTATTATTGTGTGATGTTGA